>NW_028319547.1:0-122500 GCF_062004578.1 Staurois parvus
GGAAGGGGGGGAAAGTGTCCGGACTGGAAGGGGGTGAAAGTGTCCGGACTGGAAGGGGGGAAAGTGTCCAGACTGGAAGGGGGTGAAAGTGTCCGGACTGGAAGGGGGGAAAGTTTCCGGACTGGAAGGGGGTGAAAGTGTCCGGACTGGAAGGGGGGGGGGGGTAAGTGTCTGGACTGGAAGGGGGTGAAAGTGTCCGGACTGGAAGGGGGGGAAAGTGTCCGGACTGGAAGGGGGGAAAGTGTCCGGACTGGAAGGGGGTGAAAGTGTCCAGACTGGAAGGGGGGAAAGTGTCCGGACTGGAAGGGGGGAAAGTGTCCGGACTGGAAGGGGGGAAAGTGTCCGGACTGGAAGGGGGTGAAAGTGTCCGGACTGGAAGGGGGGAAAGTGTCCGGACTGGAAGGGGGTGAAAGTGTCCGGACTGGAAGGGGGGGAAAGTGTCCGGACTGGAAGGGGGTGAAAGTGTCCAGACTGGAAGGGGGTGAAAGTGTCCAGACTGGAAGGGGGGAAAGTGTCCGGACTGGAAGGGGGTGAAAGTGTCCGGACTGGAAGGGGGGGAAAGTGTCCGGACTGGAAGGGGGTGAAAGTGTCCGGACTGGAAGGGGGGAAAGTGTCCAGACTGGAAGGGGGTGAAAGTGTCCGGACTGGAAGGGGGGAAAGTTTCCGGACTGGAAGGGGGTGAAAGTGTCCGGACTGGAAGGGGGGGGGTAAGTGTCTGGACTGGAAGGGGGTGAAAGTGTCCGGACTGGAAGGGGGGGAAAGTGTCCGGACTGGAAGGGGGGAAAGTGTCCGGACTGGAAGGGGGTGAAAGTGTCCAGACTGGAAGGGGGGAAAGTGTCCGGACTGGAAGGGGGGAAAGTGTCCGGACTGGAAGGGGGGAAAGTGTCCGGACTGGAAGGGGGTGAAAGTGTCCGGACTGGAAGGGGGGGAAAGTGTCCGGACTGAAAGGGGGGAAAGTGTCCGGACTGGAAGGGGGGAAAGTGTCCGGACTGGAAGGGGGTGAAAGTGTCCGGACTGGAAGGGGGGAAAGTGTCCGGACTGGAAGGGGGTGAAAGTGTCCGGACTGGAAGGGGGGGAAAGTGTCCGGACTGGAAGGGGGGGGGAGTGTCCAGACTGGAAGGGGGGGAAAGTGTCCAGACTGGAAGGGGGGAAAGTGTCCGGACTGGAAGGGGGGGAAAGTGTCCGGACTGGAAGGGGGGAAGTGTCCGGACTGGAAGGGGGGAAAAGTGTCCGGACTGGAAGGGGGGGAAAGTGTCCGGACTGGAAGGGGGAAGTGTCCAGACTGGAATGGGGGGAAAGTGTCCGGACTGGAAGGGGGGAAAGTGTCCGGACTGGAAGGGGGGGAAAGTGTCTGCACTGGAAGGGGGGGAAAGTGTCCGGACTGGAAGGGGGGAAAGTGTCCGGACTGGAAGGGGGGGAAAGTGTCTGCACTGGAAGGGGGGGAAAGTGTCCGGACTGGAAGGGGTGAAAGTGTCCGGATTGGAAGGTGGGGAAGTGTCCGGACTGGAAGGGGGGGAAAGTGTCTGGACTGGAAGGGGGGTGAAAGTGTCCCAGACAGGAAGGGGGGGAAAGTGTCCGGACTGGAAGGGGGGAAAGTGTCTGGACTGGAAGGGGGGGAAGTGTCCAGACTGGAAGGGGGGGAAAGTGTCCGGACTGGAAGGGGGGGAAAGTGTCCGGACTGGAAGGGGGGGAAAGTGCCCGGACTGGAAGGGGGGAAAGTGCCCGGACTGGAAGGGGGGGAAGTGTCCGGACTGGAAGGGGGAGGGGAAGTGTCCGGACTGGAAGGGGAGGGGAAGTGTCCGGACTGGAAGGGGGTGAAAGTGTCCGGACTGGAAGGGGGTGAAAGTGTCCGGACTGGAAGGGGGGAAAGTGTCTGGACTGGAAGGGGGTGAAAGTGTCCGGACTGGAAGGGGGTGAAAGTGTCCGGACTGGAAGGGGGGAAAGTGTCTGGACTGGAAGGGGGTGAAAGTGTCCGGACTGGAAGGGGTGAAGGTTTTCGGACTGGAAGGGGGTGAAAGTGTCCGGACTGGAAGGGGTGAAAGTTTTCGGACTGGAAGGGGTGAAAGTCTCCGGACTGGAAGGGGGTTACGGTACAAGATGGCAGTATCGTCCCCAGTAACGTAGACCAGCCAACCCAATACAGGCTCCAAATTGTCCCCACACTGTGTAATGAAAGGCAAAGCACGGGCCCCGTCTGTACAATGCAATTGCCTTACTTTAATGATCCTGGAGCCGTGTGTGGATCAGTATACCGCTGTTTCGATCACTGGGACAAGTCGTGACATCATCCGCATGCTCCTCCCCGACGCGTTTCATCACTGATCACGTGACTTTATCAAGGGAATCTCAGATCCCGCATAAAAACGCACATGCAAAAAACGCTTCCAGAATGCATCTGGGCTGCGTTTCTATAGTGTGAACCGGCGCTTAAAGTATAACTAAAGGCAAAGACGTTTTTCTCTTTTAGTTTTGGGTGGAGCGGTGAGGGGCTAGAAGAGCCGTCGGGTTTTTATCACTGTCTGTGTAGGAAGTTTCTCCCTCTCTATCGGTCCTGATTGGCGTTATCACTGAGAAGGAAACAAAACCCCCAAATTTGGGTGTACCCCATTATAGTAATAGAGGGGACGCTAGTTCTGGGATTCCCTCCCTTTGGAGGGATTTCCTCTCACTTCCTGTTGGCTATGAGACAGGAAGTGTGGAAATCTCCCCAATGGGGACACAGATGACAAAAAAATCTGAAAGGGGGTATCACCCTTCCTTACGCTATCCAAAATGACTGGAATGTGAACCAAGGACCCCAGTGCTGCAAGACAGATGCGCCAACCAATAACCCATGGTGCCGTGGATGCACTTTTTTTTTTTTTTTGAGATTTGGATGGGGTGGATGAATGAACCCCCTGTCAGGATTTATTCCTGTCTGTGCCCCCCGTTAGGGAGATTCCCCCTCTCTGTGTGCCCTGTTTACCATTATCACCGACAGTGAAAGTAAAAGAAAATCTCAAATATTGGGTTGTCCCCAGAAAAGGGGAAATCTTTCAAATGGGGGCCCTAGTTCTGGTAACCTGGGGGTCCCCAAAGAACTCAGGGATGCAGGGATTTCCTCCCACTTTCTGTTTTGGCTATGGGACAGGAAGTGAAGGGAAATCTCCCCAATGGGGACACAGATGGCGAAGAAAAATCTGAGCGGGGTTATATCCCTCCCTTACTCCATCCGAAATAAAAGAAAAAACAGGTTTTACTTTAAACTCTTGGCGCGGGACGAACGCAAATGTGCCGCCTCCCGGCGTCTGGGCCAAGACAACAAGCAGCCGCACATCTGCTTTCTATTAAAAAAAAACGTGCTGAGAGCGCGCGCCCTGCCCGCTCCCAGCACACATGTTCGGTACTCTTCTTTCGATCGGGACCTTTCCCGATCATGTGACCGCCGTGACAGCGAATCACGGCGGTCACATGACCCAAAAACCCCGCCCCACCTCCCGACTTCTGGAACCCTTAAAGGACAGGGAGGCGCAGGCGCCAAGGGGTTAAATACCTCCTTAGATCCAGTCTGTCCAGTCAGTACGGTCACCTGCTGACCTCCGCAGGCCGCTTAAAGGGTAACTCCATTTTCTTGGGGGAAACAATAGCAAAGAAAAGTAACAATGTAACATATTCTGTATAATTGCTACACAAGTCACACTGTAATTGAATTTTATTAAAAATGACCTTTTCTGTTCAATCTGCAGCTGTTATTTTCTGTAAAAATGCAATATGGCCGCCTACAGGAATTTTGTACAGAGATGGTATAGGGACCGCCCCTAGAAATGTCATTTTCAGCTTGTGTGATTGGCTCACTGATTTTTCCAGAAGTCTGACACTACGATACAAGTCAGATTTTGGGCATCCCCTGCAACAACAATGTCATTTTTTGGTGAGATACTCCCAAAGGGAAATCACATCTGAAGGGATGCAGACCCCGCCGCTTTCCTCATGAGAGCCCCACGGGTGCGGCAGCTGATTGGTAATGATAAAGTTGCTCACATTCACTCTGCACATGGACACAGAGAGACAAACAGATATTTATTTATTTCAGGTACTTATATAGCTCCGTCAATTTACGCATATTTTTTTATTTCGGGTCAGGGGCGGACTGACAACTCATGGGGCCCCCGGGCAATAGGGGATCATGGGGCCCCTGTGTCCTTGCCCAAACTCAAAAAAGCCTATGAAAAAGGTACCAGGGGCATCTCATGGGGCCCCCTACTGACCCCAGGCCCTCGGGCAGTGCCCGAGTTTCCAAATGGTCAGTCCGCCCTTGTTCCAGGTACTTATATAGCGCCATCAATTTACGCAGAGCTTTACATATATATTATACATTCACATCAGTCCCCGCCCCCGAGGAGCGTACAATCTAAGGTCCCTAACTCACATTCATGTTCCAATCCCTGCAATGTACAGAGATCAATGGGGGGGGGGAACTTTTTTTCTCAACAAAAGCGGAATGACTCTTTAATTCTTCAATAAGATCTTGAATTCAACACAATTTTACTTCTGGTAATTGCAGCACAGAGGATAAATGGTTAGCACTTCCACCTGGCAGTACGCGGGTCATTGGTTCAAATACCAACCACGGCACCTCCTGCCTGGAGTTTGCATGTTCTCATTGTGCCTGCGTGGGTTTCCTCTGTGTACTCCGGTTTCCTCCCACAATCCAAAGACATGTTGAGAGGTGAATTGGCTCCTGTCTAAATTGTCCCTAGTATGTGTATGTATGAATGTGAGTTAGGGACCTTAGATTGTACGCTCCTCGGGGGCGGGGACTGATGTGAATGTACAATATATATGTAAAGTGCTGCGTAGATTGATGGTGCTATATAAGTACCTGAAACAGGGGCGGACTGACCATTTGGAAACTTGGGCACTGCCCGAGGGCCCGGGGTCAGTAGGGGGCCCCATGAGATGTCCCTGGTACCTTTTTCATAGGCTTTTTGAGTTTGGGCAAGGACACAGGGGCCCCATGATCCCCTATTGCCCAGGGGCCCCATAAGTTGTCAGTCCGCCCCTGACCCGAAATAAAAAAATATGTTTCCAGTCTTTTGAAGACAATGTGGTATATTTACTAATGCTGAGCAAATAATAATAATGCAAAATCAGGCGCACTTCTGCAAATAAACCAATCAGCTTCCAGGTTTTATTGTCAAAGCGAAACTGAACAAGCTGAGGCTAGAAGCTGATTGGCTCCCATGCACAGCTGCTCCAGTTTCAGTAAATCTACCCCCCGATGACTTTCCTAAGCCCTGTCTCTATGAATAAGTAACAATGACTACAGGAACATGGAAGAAATGGGCTGGGTTTAGTTAAAACTAAACTAACTAGCACTAAACAGGAGGGGAGGACAGAGGAAGATACCAAAACCACAATAGTAAACATGTTGCAGTGTCCCAAAACTGCCTACAGAAAAAATGATCACCTCTGGCAGGTCAATACAAGACGAACATGCAGTGGAACTAGCCTTGCCATTGCATGCACTGCCATACACCATTGCAACCAATCAGATTCCACCTTTGATTAGTTCAGGGCAGTCACAAGGATGGAAGAGGAGCTCTGATTGGTTGCTGTTGGGTCCTGTACTTGGTCTTGTGGGCTGATCTCCTTCCTGGTGCGCAGTTGCCATCATCCTTTTCCCGTCCAGATGCTGGAAGCGATGGTGACCTTCTACAGAGCCGGGTCATGGCGTCTTTCGGGAGTCAGGGACATCCTGCCCCGGCCTGGCCCAGGAACAGAAACAAGGCCACATAGGGAGACATGAGATCACTTCCTCCTGGACACGTCAATGGACAGATAACAGACCACAAGTCAGCACTCCAGCAGGAAGCCGCTCACATGTGTCATACATGGAGGGGGGGGGGGAGGGGAGATTCTATCGATTTGTGTATAGAGATTGATGGGAAATTCGTCACCACATCCCCAACCAGATGAAGCCAGAAATAACTCCTTGTAACTAGCGGGACTTCAGAGGTGAAAACCAAACAAAACACTTTCATTGCTCAAAAGATACTTTATTGATACAAATGTATGACTTGTTTGTTGATATTTATTTCTGTAATGATCCAGCGCGTGTCATTTGTTGTTCTTTTATAGAAGAAATGTGCGCTCGTGACGCATCCCATCGGGTGTATGACGTAACCTGTGTCTCTCGACTTCATCGTTTCCTTGAAATGTCACGTGACACGGTGTAGTTGTTGACAAACATTTACCAAGTATCTTCTTCAACGCGTTCATCGCGAGCGTCTTCAGGAAGAGATACCGGCGAGGATCTATGATACAAAGACAAATACGTAAATATAATGAGATATCCATAGATCTCACCAGGTCTCAGAGGTGCAGGTACTCCTCCCGAGTCACTACTTGTCTCTGCCCCCACCCGCCTCCGAGCACCATCCTTTGGTTCCGCCCCTATTCGCCTCCGAGCACTGTCCCTTGGTTTCGACCCTACCCGCCTCCGAGCACCATCCCTTGGTTCCACCCCCTTCCCACCTCCAATCACCATCCTTTGGTTCCACCCCCTGCCCACCTCCAATCACCATCCCTTGGTTCCACCCCCTGCCCACCTCCAATCACCAATCCCTTTTGTTCCACCCCCTGCCCACCTCCAAGCAGCATCCCTTAGTTCCGCCCCTACCCGCCTCCGAGCACCGTCCCTTGGTTCCGCCCCTACCTGCCTCCAAGCACCGTCCCTTGGTTCCGCCACTAGCCCACCTCCGAGCACCATCCCTTGGTTCCACCCCTACCCGCCTCCAAGCACTGTCCCTTGGTTTCGCCCCTACCCGCCTCCGAGCACCATCCCTTGGTTCCGCCCCCTTCCCACCTCCAATAACCATTCCTTGGTTCCACCCCTGCCCACCTCCAAGCACCATCCCTTGGTTCCACCCCCTGCTCACCTCCCAATCACCATCCCTTGGTTCCACCCCCTGCCCACCTCTGAGCACCATCCCTTGATTCCACCCCCTGCCCACCTCCAAGCAGCATCCCATGGTTCCGCCCTACCCGCCTCCGAGCACCGTCCCTTGGTTCCTCCCCTACCCGCCTCCAAGCACTGTCCTTGGTTTTTGCCCCTACCCGCCTCCGAGCACCATCCCTTGTTCCGCCCCCTTCCCACCTCCAATAACCATTCCTTGGTTCCACCCCCTGCCCACCTCCAAGCACCATCCCTTGGTTCCACCCCCTGCTCACCTCCAATCACCATCCCTTGGTTCCACCCCCTGCCCACCTCTGAGCACCATCCCTTGATTCCACCCCCTGCCCACCTCCAAGCAGCATCCCATGGTTCCGCCCCTACCCGCCTCCGAGCACCGTCCCTTGGTTCCTCCCCTACCCGCCTCCAAGCACCGTCCCTTGGTTTCATCCCCTTCCCACCTCCGAGCACCATTCCTTGGTTCCACCCCCTACCCACCTCCGAGCACCATCCCTTGGTTCCACCCCTACCCACCTCCGAGCACCATTCCTTGGTTCCACCCCCTGCCCACCTCCGAGCACCATCCCTTGGTTCCACCCCCTGCTCACCTCCGAGCACCATCCCATGGTTCCACCCCCTACCCACTCCGAGCACCATTCCTTGGTTCCACCCCCTACCCACCTTCGAGCACCATTCCTTGGTTCCACCCCCTGCCCACCTCCGAGCACCATCCCTTGGTTCCACCCCCTGCTCACCTCCGAACACCATCCCATGGTTCCACCCCCTGCCCACCTCCGAGCACCATCCCTTGGTTCCACCCCCTGCCCACCCTCCTCGTACCGCCCCTATTAGAGAATATAGAGCCAAGTATCATTCTGTGGGGCTAATTTGTATGGAATTTGTTACCGATAACAAGGAAAGCAATACAATAGATCCCCTGCAGCCAGTAAGAATAGAAGACCCCCCCAGCAACAACAGACTTCCACAGCAACAATAGATCACCCCAGTAACAATGGATTTCCCCAGCAACAAGAGAACTCCCCACAAAAGAATACCCTCATTAAAAATAGATCCACCCCAGCAATAAAAGACACCTAGAATAATTAGAACCTCCTGCAATCAGCAACAATAGCCCCATCCCTCGCAGCAACAACTGTCTCCCCCCAGCAACATAGGACTCCCCTGTAATAATAAGTTCACCCCAGCAATAATAGATCTTCTAGCAGACAGCAACAATATTCCTCTCCTCAACAGTAGATCCCTCTCAGCAACAGCTGACCCCTCAGTAACCTAGGACCCCCTGTAATAATAGTTTCACTCCAGCAATAACAGATCTTTCAGCAGACAGCAAGAATAGACCCCTCATCCAACAGTAGATACCTCTGAGCAACAACTGACTCCTCCCCGCAACCTTGGACCCCCCTGTAATAATAGATCCACCCCAGCAATAAATGGATCTAACAGCGGACAGCAATCATAGGCCCCTTCCTCAACAGTAGATCTCTCTCAGCAACAATTGACTCCCCCCAAGCATCCTAGGACCCCCCCTGTAATAATAGATCCACCCCAGCAATAATAGATCGTCCAGCAGTCAGCAAGAATAGACCCCTCCCTCAACAGTAGATCCCTCTCAGCAACAAATGACTCCCTCAGCAACCTAGGACCCCCTGCAATAATATACCCACCCCAGCAATAATAGATCTTCCAGCAGTCAGCAAGAATAGACCCCTCCCTCAACAGTAGATCCCTCTCAGCAACAAATGACTCCCTCAGCAACCTAGGACCCCCTGCAATAATATACCCACCCCAGCAATAATAGATCTTCCAGCAGTCAGCAAGAATAGACCCCTCCCTCAACAGTAGATCCCTCTCAGCAACAAATGACTCCCTCAGCAACCTAGGACCCCCTGCAATAATATACCCACCCCAGCAATAATAGATCTTCCAGCAGACAGCAAGAGTAAACCCCTCCCTCAACAGTAGATCCTTCTCAGCAGCAACTGACTCCCCAAAGCCATCTAGGACCCCCCTGTAATAATAAATACACCTCAGCAATAACAGATCTTCCAGCCCAGCAGACAGCAACAATATAAATCTCCCTGAACAGTAGGTCCCTCCCAGCAACAACTGACTCCCCCCAGCAACCCAGGACCCCTCTGTAATAATAGATATACCCCAGCAATAATAGATCTTCCAGCAGACAGCAACAATAGACCCCTCCCTGAACAGTAGATCCCTCTCAGCAACAACTGACTCCCCCCCAGCAAGCTAGAACCCCCTGTAATAATAGATCCACCCCAGTGATGATAGATCCCCCAGAAGCCAGCAATAAAAGATCCTCCAGCACAACCCACCACCCCTTGCCATTACATACAGGCAGTGCTGGAGGTGCCGGAACTGCGCTCCCCCGCTTTCCTGCTGAACAAAAGTCCTGGATTTTATTATTATCATGGAATAACCATTATAAATACCTAAATATGAACCGAACTGGCAGGATACGGCTGCTGAATGACAGCGCATGGTGTCACCTGTGAGGACAGCCACAGCCAATACCCAGACGGGGGGCAAAAGTCGCACTATCTGCAATCAGCTGATTTATAGATTTGAAGGTCCTGTCCATAAGGCGTTTACGGACCATTCAATGGCTTTGAGGATCTGCCCTAGGCAACACTAAAATTCGGCACCCCACCATCAGCAAACAACCCCCCCCCAGCCCCTGCCACTCTTTGCCAATCATACCCCCCCAGGCCCCATCAATCTTTGCCAACTACCCCCCCCCGAGCCCCATCACCACCAATCTCTGCTAACTACCCCCTCCCCAGCTCCTGCCACTCTTCGTCAACCGTATTCCCCCCACAGGCCCCATCAGTGCCAATTTCTGCCAACTACCCCCCAGCCCCCACTGCCACTCTTTGCCAACCATCCCCCCCCCCCCCCCCCCAGCTTGTCAATCTCTGCCAACTACCCCCCACCCCGGTCCCCGCAACTCTTCGCCAACCATACCCCCCCTGGGCCCCATCACCGCCAATGTCTGCCAACTAGGCCCCGCCACCAGTCTTCACCAAGCATACCCCCCCCCCCCGGGCCCCATCACTGCCAATCTCTGCCAACTAGACCCCGCCACCACTCTTCACCAACCATACCCCCCCCGGGCCCCATCACTGCCAATCTCTGCCATCTAGGCCCCGCCACCACTCTTCACCAGCCACGTCAATCTCTGCCAACTACCCCCCCCCCGAGCCCATGCCACCAATCTTCGCCAACCATACCCCCCTTGAGCCCCCGTCACCGCCAGTCTCTGCCAACTACCCCCAGGGCCCCGCCACCACTCTTTGCCAACCATTTCCCCCCTCTGGGCCCCGCCACTGTCACTTTCTTCCAACCACCCTCTTCAACCCTGGGCCTCAGTGTTGCCACACTCCAACAACCCCCCCCCCCGGCCCCTGCCGCCATCAAGCACTAATCTTAACCCCTCCAGAAAACAGCCGGCCAAGCCCAGTGTCTTCCACCCTTGTGCAGGAAGCTTACACCCCCACCACATACAATGCAGGTTTAAGAGCCCTGTGCATGATGACGTCAAAGGAGCGACCACAAACCAGAGCTTTGGGGGGGAAGAGGACAGCTGGAGTGGGGGATTCAAGAGATGCCCCTGGTACCTTTTTCATAGGCTTTTTTGAGTTTGGGCAAGGACACAGGGGCCCCATGATCCCCTATTGCCCGGGGGCCCCATGAGTTGTCAGTCCGCCCCTGATCTGGAGTTGCAAAAGGAGAGAAGGGTTCTGCCCTCAAAAGACTACAATCTAATGGGACTTTAAGCAGGAACGCAGGGGGGAACACATGGGGGAACGCAGGGGGGAACGCAGGGGGAACACAGGGGGGAACGCAGTTCCGGCACCCCCGGCACTGAATATATGTAACGGCAAGGAGTGGTCGGGTGTTCTGAAGGGTCCATTTTTTTTTTGGTTGAACTGGATGGACTCTTGTCTTTTTTCAGCCAGACTAACTATGTAACTATTGATGCTGGCTGCTGGCAGGTCTATTGTTGCTGGGGGGGGATCTTATGTTGCTAGGAGGTATGTTGTTGCTGGGAGGGATCTAATGTTGAGGGAGAGGTCTACTGATGCTGACTGCTTGGAGATCTGTTGTTGCTGCTGGGGGTCTATTATTGCTGGGATGGAGCTATTGTTGCTGAGCTGATATTTTCTTGCAGGGGTATCATTGTTGCTGCAGGGGTATATTTTTGTGGGGGGGGCTTATTTGATGCCAGGGGTATATTGTTGTGGGGGGGGGTCTGGTATTGTGGGGGCCTATTGTTACTGGGGGGACCTATTTGTTGCTAGGGGTATATTGTTGTGGGAGGTCTACTGTTGCTGCTGGGGGTCTATTATTGCTGGGATGGAGCTATTGTTGCTGAGCTGGTATTTTCTTGCAGGGGTATCATGGTTGCTGCAGGGGTCTATTTTTGTGGGGGGGGTTCTTATATGATGCTAGGGGTATATTGTTGTGGGGGGGTCTGTTATTGTGTGGGGGGCTATTGTTACTAGGGGGGACCTATTTGTTGCTAGGGGTATATTGTTGTGGAAGGTCTGTTGTTGCTGCTGGGGGTCTATTATTGCTGGGATGGAGCAATTGTTGCTGAGCTGGTATTTTCTTGCAAGGGTATCATTGTTGTTGCAGGGGTCTATTTTTGTGGGAGGGGGACTTATTTGTTGCTAGGGGTATATTGTTGTGGGGCATGTTATTGCAGGGGGGCCTATTGTTACTGGGGGTACCTATTTGTTGCTACCGGTATATTGTTGTGGGAGGACTGTTGTTGCGGGGGGGCCTATTGTTACTGGGGGGACCTATTTGTTGCTACCGGTATATTGTTGTGGGAGGACTGTTGTTGCGGGGGGGCCTATTGTTACTGGGGGGACCTATTTGTTGCTAGGGGTCTATTCTTGTGGGGGGGTCTGTTGTTTGCGGAGGGGCTATTGTTACTTGGGAGTCTATAGTTGCTGGGGGGGTATATTGTTGTTGGGGATCTTTGTTACAGGGGGATCTATTGTTGCTGGGAGTATATTGTTTTTGAGGATCTATTTTTGCTGGGGTATCTATTGCTGCTGGGGGTATATTGTTGTTGGGGATCTATTGTTGCTGGGGTATATTGTTGTTTGGGATCCATTGTTGCTGGGTATCTATTGTTACTGGGGTATATTGTGGTTGGGGATCTATTGTTGCTGGGGGATCTATTGTTGCTAGGGATCTATTGTTACTGGAGTATATTGTTGTTGGGGATCTATTGTTGCTGGGGGATCTATTGTTGCTGGGGGATCTATTGTTGCTAGGGATCTATTGTTACTGGGGTATTTGTTGTTGGGGATCTATTCTTGCTGGGGTATATTGTTGTTGGGGATCTATTCTTGCTGGGGGGTCTATTCTTGCTGAGGGATCTATTGTTGCTGGGGGCAGGGGTAGACTGACAACTCATGGGGCCCCTGTGTCCTGGCCCACACTCAAAGCACACCCAAAAAAGCCTATAAAAGGTACCAGAGGCATTTCATGGGCCCCCTACTGACCCCGGGCCCTCGGGCAGTGCTGAGTGCTTGAATGGTCAGTCCGCCCCTGGCTGGGGATCTATTCTTGCTGGGGGATCTATGGCTGCTGACTGCAGGGGATCTATTTTACTTTTGTTTTTATATCAATAACAAATTCTATACAAATGACTTAGCACCACAAAATGATACTTGATTCTGCATTCTCTCAAATGGGCGGGGCTTGGAGGTAGACAAAAAAAAAAGAAGCATTTTTGTAGCTTTTGGCCGCACAGCAACGCATGTCACCTTGATCCTCTTAAATCGAATGTGTTGTCACCGAGTGAATGTATGTCTATTATTCACCCCTCCGGCACAATCATTAGATGTCACCTAAAGCAGGACCATAAATCAGAGCCGCGGACATAATAAAACATTGCGGGAATTAAACGCTTGCCACAGAGCTTTGTTAACGAGCAGCCAAGAGTCCCAACTGTGTGGGAGTTCACGCCAAAACCCCCGCGCTGGGCCCTGTGGACGCAGGTAGGACTCTCAATGAGCAGGTAGGTACTTCACTCCCGTACTGAGCCCAGCTCAATGGTAGTTACGCCGGGTCCAGAAGTCATCCTGTGACGCCGACTACTTCACGCTGCCAGGAATTAATGCGACTTGTAGCTTCCCAAAAAGGGGTTCTGAACTCGTAAATATGAACCGATCCCTCCATACAGCCAAGTCACTCGCCGCCATCGCTTTCCTATTTCATTTACAGTCACGGCCAAAAATCTTCTCCCCCCGCATTTCACCATTTCACCGAGAAAATCGCTGCGATGACAAATGTTTCGTCATTCTCGTGTTTATTTCTTTGGTTTGTATCGGTGACACAAAAAAGTGGAGAAACAAAAAGCCAAATTTGACCCATTCCACGCAAAACCCCAAAAATGGACCGGACTAAATTATTGGCACCTTCTCAAAATTGTAAGAAATAATTGCATTCCACGTCTGTGATGTTCCTGTAATTTGTCATTAAACTCCCCGTATCCATGACCAGGCGCTGACAACATAGAAATCACACCGACAACCGGGGACAATGGGGACAAATGGCCTCCACCTTCCTGTTGGGTGTCTCTGTGGGCCGCATGGAGGAGAGGAAGAGCAGCAAAGAATTGTCTGAGGATTGGAGAACAGAAATTGTGGAAAAGCATGGACCATCTCAAGGTGACAAGTCCATCTCCAGAGATCTCAATGTTCCTGTGTCCACTGTGCGAAACATTGTCAAGAAGGTTACAGCCCATGGCACTGTAGCTAATCTCCCTGGACGTAGAAAGAGAAAAGTTGATCAGAGATTGCAACAAAGGATTGTTGGAATGTTGGCTAAAGAACCTCCATCAACTTCCAGACAAATTCAAGCTGACCTTCAGGCACCAGGTACTACTGTGTCACCTCGCACTATACGTCGCCATTTGAATGAAGAGGGACGCTATGGGAGGAGACCCAGGAGGACCCCACTGCTGACACAGAAATATGGGAGGAGATCCAGGAGTATCCCACTGCTGACACAGAAATATGGTAGGAGACCCAGGAGGACCCCACTGCTGACACAGAAATATGGTAGGAGACCCAGGAGGACCCCACCGGTGACACAGAAATATGGTAGGAGACCCAGGAGGACCCCACCGGTGACACAGAAATATGGTAGGAGACCCAGGAGAACCCCACCGCTGACACAGAAATATGGTGGGAGACCCAGGAGGACCCCACTGCTGACACAGAAATATAGTGGGAGACCCAGGAGGACCCCACCGCTGACACAGAAACATATTGGAAGCCAGATTGGAGTTTGCAAAAACTTACCTGAGGAAGCCAAAATCCTTCCTGGAGAATGAGGACAGATGAAACAAAATCGAAGCTTTTTGGTAAAGCCCATCATTCTACTGTTTTCAAAAAAAGCAATGAGGCCTTTAAAGAAAAGAATCCAGTCCCTCCAGTCACACATGGTGGGGGGTCACTGATGTTTTGGGGTTGCTTTGCCGCTTCAGGCACTGGATGTCTTGGCCGTGTGCATGACATTATGAAATATGAAGACTACCAAAGAATTCTGAGGTGCAATGTAGGGCCCGGTGTCAGAAAGTTAGTCTCCATCAGAGGTCATGGATCTTCCAGCAGGACAATGAGCCAAAGCACACATAAAAAAGCACCGCAAAATGTAGTAGACTACTCCTACGGGGCCAGGACGATCCTTCGAGTTCTATGACGTTGCCAGGAAGGACCTTCAAGTTCTACGACATTGCCAGGAAGATCCTTTGAGTTCTACTCACCAATCTAAAAACGGGTTCTACTCTCCACTGACCACAGTGTGAGGGGGTCCTTTTTCCACTGACCATTAATGTGAGGAGGACCCTACTTTCCAATGACCTCCAATGTGAGGAGGACCCTACTTTCCACTGACCACCAATGTGAGGAGGACCCTACTTTCCACTGACCATCAATGTGAGGAGGACCCTACTTTCCAATGACCACCAATATGAGGAGGACCCTACTTTCCAATGACCACCAATATGAGGAGGACCCTACTTTCCACTGAACACCAAAATGAGGAGGGCCTTTCCTTTCACTGACCATCAATGTGAGGAGGACCCTACTTTCCAATGGCCACCAATGTGAGGAGGACCCTACTTTCCAATGACCACCAATGTGAGGAGGACCCTACTTTCCACTGAACACCAAAATGAGGAGGGCCTTTCCTTTCACTGACCATCAATGTGAGGAGGACCCTACTTTCCAATGACCACCAATGTGAGGAGGACACTACTTTCCACTGAACACCAAAATGAGGAGGGCCTTTCCTTTCACTGACCATCAATGTGAGGGGTACCTTCTCCCCACTGACCACCAATGTAAAGGTACCCTTTCCATCTGCTGACTATCAATGTGAGAGTGTCCACCCCTGCACTGACCCACCAACATGGTGAGGCCTTCTCACAGTTGACCACAAAAGTAAGCATTTGCCAATGGCCCCCAAATTAGGCACACTACAATTTTAACCGTTTGTGTTTCTTTTAACTCAGGGCATTCACTGAGATCTGAGAATGAATTCAAGGGTTCCTCCATAGTGAAAAGGTTGAGAAAGGATGCCGTGCATGTTACGGCTCAGGTCTGAAGTTGATAGTCATTGGTATCTGCACAGGTCATCGTTACCTCATCCAACATGGCACACCTCCAATATGGCCCTCAACATGGACTTCCAACGAGGACAACTGTTAAAGGCTCCTTAATCCTTTGGTTAAACTTCCTAGATCAGACCCAAATACATATCCCGTACCTACAATGAAATGATGTTGTTGCTTTAATTTGTTGGGAGACGAGCCCTACATGTGACTCATGTTTGGTAAAGCTAAATTGTCCCACAAATCACTGCAGGCAAATTAGAGTTTTCAGTGTTTCTTCCCCGGCTATAAATAGAGGCCATTAATAGATTTATTGTCGCAACGTTGAAATGACATCATAAAAATTATTAAACTCACCAGTGAAAAATCTCCCCTCCCTTCTGAGCGCAGACTTTGTCCCATTTTCTACCATAATTGCCCAGAAACTGCAGAATGTGCCACTTGCCTCTTTCCCATAGACCAGCGCTTTCTCACAACAGCCATTCGTTACTGTCTCCGGGCGCCGAGGGTTTAATTAACCTGCATGCTCATTAGCATGCCCGTGGAGTATGCCAGGAGGTGCGGGGTCCCTGATTATTTTGTGCAAGAGTCTCAGCCAATTACATCCCCTCAACAGAAGGCCATTAATCAATTCTTTAGTACGGTGGCAAATTGTGAGATATCAGATAGCGAGAGACTGCAATACTAATATGTCACTGTCAGAGCAGCGGCGCAGGCGTTGAGATTGCCTGAAATAAAGCCCGTCGAGCGAAAGGACGTTAGAGGTACTGTACAGATCAGATTGACTGCTCGTTAATGAGATGTGCCACAGACGTCCCTGGTGGGTCACTCGTGAGAAAAACGTTACTCTATGCTGGATATTCAAATGCCGAGGCCAAATTCCGTAATGATAACACGCGAGAAGCGCGGAAAATGACTTAGGAATGTCTTTTTCCATCAGGACACCATATACCCTATGCGGGCCCATTAACCGGTGGGGGGAAATGTCTTTGCTTCAGGCTTTACATTTTACACGTTTGATTGTGCAGGGGGAGTATTAAAACCTGAGAAGATAGAAATATGAAGCTGCCAGCGCTTGTTTCAAAAGGGCGCCCACTCCAGAAATGTCAATCACGTCCTTACCTCTCAGGTAGTCACCGACCTGGAACATGTATGTAGGTCAAACCTGCTGACTTTACTCGCTACATACTTGTTCCAGGTCAGTGATTGGCAGTCCAGGAGCTTTCACCTTCGACGGTAAGGTGGCAATGGCTACTCGTCTTCTGAGGGCTGGGACATGGGGTGAGCAGAAGGGACAGCCGCCCAAGGCGCAACTTGTCACATGCAAGCTACAGATCAGTGGCTAGCAACCAGGGGCCACAGTTTCATGTCTGCACTGATAGCTACTGCTGTCACATCGGGCTCCAACAAAAATGAAGTAAAACCTGCGCACATAAATACAAATACTTCCAGGGCTCACGCATCCTGCAGCTCAGCCACGCATGTTTCGCCGCCGTCTGATGGTCTAAACCAGTGATTCTCAACCTTCCTAATGCCGTGACCCTTTAATACATTTCCTCATGTTGTGGTGACCCCCAACCAGGGGCGGACTGACCATTTGGAAACTCGGGCACTGCCCGAGGGCCCGGGGTCAGTAGGGGGCCCCATGAGATGCCCCTGGTACCTTTTTCATAGGCGTTTTTGAGTTTGGGCAAGGACACAGGGGCCCCATGATACCCTATTGCCCGGGGGCCCCATGAGTTGTTAGTCCGTCCCTGTCTCCACCCCATCTGGTCACAGCTGCCGTAAAAAAATTCACTGTGCGTGTGCAACTGTCTTTTAGCCACAAGAAAGCAAGTGATTGGCCATGCAGGGGAAGTGCACACCCCATGCCAGCCATCAGTGGTGTATTTAGGTTTTGTGCTGCCCTAGGCAACACAAAAATTGGCTGCCCCCACCCTCCCCTGCGGAGAGAGCCTGAAACCAACCAACACCACCCCACCAGAGAAAGCTTTCCACTACCACCACCCTCCATACACCGGCCATCCTCCTCCATACACCGGCCTCCCTCCTCCATACACTAGCCAACCCCTCCATACACCAGCCACCCTCCTCCATACACCAACCACCCTCCTCCATACTCTGGCCACCCTCCTCCATACACCGGCCTCCCTCCTCCATACACTAGCCACCCCCTCCATACACCGGCCTCCCTCCTCCATACACTAGCCACCCCCTCCATACACCGGCCACCCTCCTCCATACACCAGCCACCCTCCTCTATACACCAACCACCCTCCTCCATACTCTGGCCACCCTCCTCCATACACTGGCCACCCTCCTCCATACACCGGCCACCCTCCTCCATACACTAGCCACCCCCTCCATACACCGGCCACCCTCCTCCATACACCAGCACCCTCCTCCATACACCAACCACCCTCCTCCATACTCTGGCCACCCTCCTCCATACACCAGCCACCCTCCTCCATACACCGGCCACCCTCCTCCATACACCGGCCACCCTCCTCCATACACTGGCCACCCTCCTCCATACACCAGCTACCCTCCTCCATACACTAGCCACCCTCCTCCATACACCAGCCACCCCCTCCCCAGTGAGAGAGAGAAAGACACTCACCTTTACAGCTCCCGACATCCCCTGGAATGAGAGTCAGGCTCTGCATACACCATCAAGCGGCCAACAACCTCACTCAGATCCCACCTGGTCCTCATGCCATGTGTGTCCCTTCTTCTGTCCCTTTGCCTGAAAAATGCTTCCCTAGGCAAATGCCTTGTCTCCTTGTGGTAAATACACCTCTGCCAACCATGGGCAGCTGGAGCAAGAGGGCAAAGAATGGGCACAAGGTGGTACATCCATTCTAGGGCATGCATTAGGAAGGGGGCGCAGTTCTGCATCCTTGCCCTGGCCACTGGATTGACCTCTCCCGCTACTGTCTGACAGTACAAAATATAAACTATCGCAAACCTAGACTCCACCTTACCCACCAAGCACTGCAAGGCAAGTCGATTGTGAATGATAAAACATGGGCAGACTGACAACTCAGGAAATTATGGGGCCCCCTGTGTCCCCATCCACACAAAGCCCCAACAACATATTGCACGACCCGCCTCCTCCTCCTCCAGTTATCCCCACAAAGCCCCAACAACATATTGCATGACCCGCCTCCTCCTCCTCCAGTTATCCCCAGTCTCCCCTACCCCCGGTTTTTCTCCCCCCCCACCCCCCGAGTATCCCCTTCTTCCCCCAGGTGGTGTCTTTCTCACACAGTCCTTCATCCTCCAGCTCTGGGCCTGTGATTTGCAGCCCTCAATCTACTCGGTGTGTCTCTTCTTCACGAAGGCGGCCAGTAGGCTCCCACCAGCACCGGGCTCTGTGGCTCCATCCTGTCCCAGAAACTCTGCAGCCTCTCCTTACAGATGGTCTATGGACGTCGCCATATTGGCCACTCCTGGCATGCACTGCAGGGATGGATCCTCCGGGGGACCAAAACTGGGTGAGGAAGGCCTGAGGAGGCAGAGTGTCCCGAGAGGTGGAGGACTAAAGCTGGTGGACCAATAAAGATACCAAGAGCCTCTCATGGGGCAGCCCCCTACTGACCTCAGGCACTGCCTGAGTGCTCCAATGGTCAGTGCACCCCTGGATTAATACGCTTAGGGCCTGTCTCAACAGGCTTTGGTTTCCTTCAAACAGGTTTCACAGCGTTTTACAAGTCTATAGAATTTCAGAAGTCAAATGCAGTTTAGAAGGAGGTCAACTTTCAGGTGGACGTCAAACTAATGCCTTTACCACAAGCCCAAAGCCCATCCACACAGGCCCTCACAGAGACCATTCTGCAGCCACAAGAAAGGGAGGGATGTATTTCTCACTAAGATGGAAAAAGTCGGAAGTGCGGGGCTGGGTAATAGATTACCTTTAGAGTGCATTTTTTACCAGGATATGTGTAGTGAAAGTCAAGGAAAATTCTATGGTTCCCTCCTAGGAGCAGCGTTTTGGTTGGCTATGCTGCATCCAGGTGACCTTGGCGGCCATCTTGGGTTATGCAGAGTCTTTTTATGTCCCTGCTCGCAGGTTTTGGTATGCATTTGTGAAGTGGTTAATGAAGGGAGAGTATACCCATCTGTCAGGAACACTAGTGGCAGGGAAAGGTTCCAGAGGAGTAGGGAAAGCTCTGGGTATATGTCTGCACCACAGCAAGTTTGCTTTTGGGATGGACTGGCCAGGCTTCCCCCCCCCCCTTCCTTGGCAAGTTCAGGTGAGCTGTATGGAAGGACTTGCAAACAGCCCGGTGGGGAGCTCATCCGTCCGGGAACCGAACTTGCCAAGGAAGGGGGGGGGGGGGGGTGGGAGGGTGTAATGCAGCCTGGCCAGGTCTATTGTTGCTGGTTGGTGATCTATCATTGATAGGGGGGGCTTATGTTGCTAGGGGATCAGTTGTTGTTGGTGGGGATCTACTGTTGAGAGATGGATCTAGTGTTGCTAACTGCTGGGAGATTTACTGTATTGTTGCGGACAGGGGGATCTGTTGTTGGTGGGGGGGGGGGTATTTTGTTGCAGGGTGTTCTATTCTACAGGGAATCTATTGTTGTAGGGGGATCATTTTTTTGCATGGATCTATTGTTTTTAGGGAGACCTATTGTGGCTGGTGGGGGATCTATCGTTACTGGAGGGGGGCTTATGTTGCTAGGGGATCAGTTGTTGATGGGGACCTACTGTTGAGAGATGGGTCTAGTGTTGCTGGCTGCTGGGAGATTTACTGTATTGTTGCGGACAGGGGGATCTGTTGTAGTTGGGGGGTATTTTGTTGCAAGGTGTCTATTTTGCAGGGGATCTATTGTTGTAGGGGGAGTCTCTTGTTGCTGGATGCAGAGGATCTATTTTATTGCTTTTTTTGTTATTAACCAATTCTTGATACTTGATTCGGTATTCTCTAAAAGGGGCGGTACTGGTGGTGGGTGGGGAGGGGGTGGAACCAAGGGACAGTGCTTGGGGGTGGGTAGGTGACTTGGAATGGGGGGATTACCGGTACCTATTCTCTGGGTGACAGTGACTATTACACATCATTTCTACTTCATTATCGGAGTGGTTGCGCTCTGGAACTCCTTACCACAGGAAATAGTAACAAAAACCAAAATCAATAATGAATTTTACATTTTCTTTACAAGCAACAAAGTTACAATTACTAAAGGAAATCGTCTTCATTTTATGGTCCAGTCCATTGATCTGACTGTCTTATCATATGTGGCCGGGAAGGAAATTTCCCCCACAAAGCAGAGCTGACTATAACTGCCCGGAGGTTTTTGGTTTTGCCTTCCTTTGGACTTTTAGGTCATCATGGAGGTACCAAGAAAAGCCTCCAGTAGTGTAATATCATTTATTAATATATTAAAAGGTAACAAAACCACCAACTTTGCACTCACGTTGTAGTATCATAAACACCGATCAGCCAGAACATTGGTATCTGAACGTGGGTGGGATATATTACGCAGCAAGTGAACATGTTGTCCCTGAAGTCGATGCAGAATAAATGGACAAGTGTAAGGATTTTGAAAGACTTTGACAAGGACCGAATTGTAATGTCTAGATGACTTGGTCAGTGCAACTCCAAGACTGCAGCTCTTGTGGGATGTTCCCTGTCCGTGGTGGTCAAGACTGACCAGAAGTTATCCAAGGAAGGAGAACCAGCCAACCTGGCAACAGGGTCATGGGTGATAAAGGCTCGATGATGGAAGAGGGGGAGGGAAGGCTCATTGATGGAGGTGAGGAGGGAAGGCTCACTGATGGAGGAGGGAAGGCTCATTGAAGGAGGTGAGGAGGGAAGGCTCAGTGATGGAGGTGGGGGAGGGAAGGCTCACTGATGGAAGAGGGGGAGGGAAGGCTCATTGATGGAGGTGGAAAGGGGGCTTTTTGATGAGGGGGGGGCTCAGTGATGGAGGTGGGGGGAAAGGCTTATTGATGGAAGTGAGGGGGGGAAGGCTCACTGATGGAGGTAAGGGGGGAGGCTCATTGATAGAGGTAGGAAGGGAAGGTTCATTGAAGGAGGTAAAGGGGAAGGCTCATTGGTGGAGGTGCAGAAAGAAGGCTCATTGATGGAGGTTGGAGGAGGGAAGGCTCATTGAAGGAGGTGGGGAGGGAAGGCTCATTGATGAAGGTGGGAGGGAAGGCTAATGAAGGAGGTGGGGAGCAAAGGCTCATTGATGAAGGTAGGTAAGGAAGGCTCATTGATGGAGGTCGGAAGGGACGGCTCATTGATGAAGGTGAAGGGGAAGGCTCATAGATGGAACTGGGGGGAGAAGGCTCATTGAAGGAGGTGGGGAGGGAAGGCTCATCGATGGAGGTGGGGAGGGAAGGCTCATTGATGGAGGTGGAGGGGGGGAGCTCATTGATGGAAGTGGGGAGGGTAGGCACATTGAAGGAGGTGAGTGAAAGGCTCATTGATGGAGGTGGGAAGGGAAGGCTGGCATATGTAGTTTGATCCAGTAGAAGAACTACTGGAGCTCAAATTGCTGAAAAAAATGAATGTTGGCTCAGATAGAATGGTGTCAGAACACACATAGCATAACAGTTTGTTGTCTATGGGGCTGTGTAGCCACAGACCGATCAGGGTGTCCATGCTGACCCGTGTCCACAACCAAAGGATCCCACAATGGACACATGAGCATCAGAACTGGACCATGGAGCAGTGGAAGAAGGTGGCCTGGTCTGATGAATTCAAGAATGATTTGAGGAACACAAGTTTGAAGTGTTGACTTGGCCTCCAAATTCTCCAGATCTGATTCCAATCGAGCATCTGTAGGATGTGCAGGAAAAATAAATCCGATCCATGGAGGTCCCACCTCACAACTTACAGGATTTAAAGGATCTGCTACTGGTGGCTTGGTGCCAGATGCCACAGCCTTCAGAGGTCTAGCGGAGTCCATGCCTCAATGGGCCAGGGCTGGTTTGGTGGCAATAAGGGGACCTCCTCAATATTAGAATGTTATGGTAGATCGATGTATGTGTTCCTAGTCACTGACTGGATCGGCAGGACAGAGGTCAGCAATGGCGGCCTTCATACTCTCATATGTCTCGTTGGATGAGGAGGCACGTCTCCAGACTTCCATGTCCCAACTCTGCCAATCAATCAGCATGTCAAGGAGCGGACTGACTGAGCCGATACACTTCCAGGATTACAATCAATAAAACTTTATTCTCCGGCTTTCAGACACAGAGGAGTTCAGAGTACGGCAATCCCGTACGGCGCAGGCAGAACCAACTTATGTTTTATTGACCCCGGTTTGTATCGAATCCTTCAATGTCCTCCTCGCCACGTCAACGCAGCGGCAGCAATATTTCAAGTGAGGTGACATACAAAATGGCTTGCGGCAAACTTTTCCTCCTCATCACAGAAACAAGAAAAAAACATTTCTTATGCTAAAAAGGGAAAAAATTGCTCATCGGCCAGAGAAAAATGTAGTAAAACCTGCGCACATAAATACAAATATTTCCGGGGCTCACGCATCCTGCAGCTCAGCCACGCATGTTTCGCCGCCGTCTGATGGTCTAAACCAGTGGATCTGAACCTTCCTAATGCCGTGACCCTTTAATACAGTTCCTCATGTTGTGGTGACCCCCAACCAGGGGCGGACTGACCATTTGGAAACTCGGGCACTGCCCGAGGGCCCGGGGTCAGTAGGGGGCCCCATGAGTTGTCCCTGGTACCTTTTTCATAGGCTTTTTTGAGTTTGGGCAAGGGCACAGGGGCCCCATGATCCCCTACTGCCTGGGGGGCCCATGAGGTGTCAGTCCGCCCCTGCCCCCAACCATAAAATTATTTACCCAGTAATTATAATTCATGAAGTGTCGTTTTACCTCCAATCAGAGGCGGACTGACCATTGGGAACCTTGGGCACTGCCCAAGGGCCCGGGGTTAGTAGGGGGCCCCATGAGATGCCCCTGGTACCTTTTTCATAGGCTTTTTTGAGTTTGGGCAAGAACACAGGGGCCCCATGATCCCCTATTGCCCGGGGGCCCTATGATTTGTCAGTCCACCCCTGCCTCCAATACAGCTGCTTTCTACACAGTAGCTGCTCTTTACACATAGGAAATATGTGTTTTCCGATGGTCTTAGGTGGCCCCTGTGAAAGGATCGTTCGACCCCCAAAGGGGTGGTGACCCACAGGTTGAGAACCGCTGGTCTAAACGCACCTCCATGTTAGCCTACGTGTCCGTGCACACATGAGCATTTACAGGCATTTCTAGAAGCAGGAGGCAGAAAACCATCGCTTGCGCATCCTGAAGTGTCTGGGATGAATAAATGTGCAAAACGCGGATTACGGCACAAATGAGGGTCAGCGATAGGCGCAGTTCTGCATGTTTGCACCTTAATTCATTCTAATGGGCAGAATAAATATATATTGTAGCCAACAGAAGGCATCGACGCCAAACATGCGGATGCGC
Organism: Staurois parvus; assembly: GCF_062004578.1. Lineage (NCBI taxonomy): Eukaryota > Metazoa > Chordata > Amphibia > Anura > Ranidae > Staurois > Staurois parvus. The sequence goes on from NW_028319547.1 coordinate 24,052, forward strand.
ATAAACGCACATGAACGCACATGCAAAAAACGCGGCAAAAAATCCAGTGTGCATGAACCCCGAATGCTTTCACATTTTTGTTTCCTCTTACATAAACCTTGTGCAGGGGGGCTGGGCTGGTCTACGCCCCCTCCTGTAGTTTTCTGCAGGCAGCCTGTAGTGGGTGGAGCTTCCTTGGCCCCTCCCACAGCTCTGCTCTCCTTCCTTGTGCAGTTTGTCTTGTCTCCGCCCCCTCCTGTGGTTTTCTGTAGTGGGTGGAGCCTTTTGGGTCCCTCCCACAGCTGTGCTCCCTGTGTGCAAAGTGGCTGGACTTGTCTCCGCCCCCTCCTGTAGTTTTGCAGGGCCCCTCCCACAGCTCTGCTCTCTCTCCTTGTGCAGGGTGTCTGGTCTTGCTTCCACCCCTTCCTGTAGTTTTCTGTAGTGGGTGGAACCTTCTGAGCCCCTCCCACAGCTCTGCTCTCTCTCTCCTTGTGCAGGGTGTCTGGTCTTGTCTCCGCCCCCTGCTGTAGTTTTCTGTATGCAGCCTGTAATGGGTGGAGCCTCCTGGGCCCCTCCCACAGCTCTCTCTCTCTCTCTCTCTCTCTCTCTCTCTCTCTCTCTCTCTCTCTCTCTCTCTCTCTCTCTCTCTCTCTCTCTCTCTCTCTCTCTCTCTCTCTCGCCCCCTCCTGTAGTTTTCTGTAGTAGGTGGAGCCTGTTGGGCCCCTCCCACAGTTCTGCCTTCTTTCCTTGTGCAGGGTATCTGGTCTTGTCTCCGCCCCCATCTAAAATGTTTTTGTAGTGGGTGGAGCCTTCTGGACCACTCCCACAGCTCTGCTCTCTTTCCTTGTGCAGGGTATCTGGTCTTGTCTCCGCCCCCATCTAAAATGTTTTTGTAGTGGGTGGAGCCTTCTGGACCACTCCAACAGCTCTGCCCTCTTTCCTTGTGCAGGATGTCTGGTCTTGTCTCTGCCCCTTCCTGAAATTTTTTAATAGTGGGTGGAGCCTTCTGAGCCCCTCCCACAGCTCTGCTCTACTTCCTTGTGCAGGGTGTCTGGTCTTGTCTCCGCCCTCTGAGGAAGAAGGGATCACCCTTCGAAACGCGACAGCTTCATCCTGAGATTCTCCCCTCTCGATGGGACCCGCCCCTGTCTGCTATCCCAGTGCGCTGATGTTGGATTTTCCATGCTTTTTATGTTGCTACTTTTGTGAGTATATATCTCAATGTAATAAATGTACCCTTTACTCACTGAGGTAAGTGCGCTTTTGTTTTTGTTCTTTATTACAGCTCGTCTCAGCCCCCTCTGTAGTTTTCTGCAGTGGGTGGAGCCTGTCAGACCCCTCCCACATCTCTGGCTATGTACAGCCCAGTGATGATGTCAGTTCTTTTACAAAGTAACACCTGGCTTTGCAAAGGCATGCGTTGCCCCCATAGTGGATTGATATCCTTTTGCTGCTCCGGAGGAAAGTCTTGAAATGCAATATTTTGTGCCTGAAGGTTGCGCTTTAAGCAGAGATCCCGACTCGCCCGCCGGTTGCTGATTAAGAACGACCTTCTGTCTGCGTCGCGGCACAAACATGCGAACATTCCGGGAGCGCACGGCGTGTTTGTTTACACTCCTACCCTCTCCAGTGACACAAGGTCCCGTAACAAATTCCTGCGCCTCCCAAGGCCCCTCCATAGGGTTGTCAGACATGAAATTAGTGAAATCAAAGCTGCATTAAGGGTGTATTTACTCGTTCACATAGCAGAACGCCGATCGCTCTCTGAGGCTAATTGAAGTAAAATATTTGTTCTGAAGAGCCGGAGATGCAGAGAGCGAGGCGTCGGAGCCGCGGCTTCAATTAAAAAGCATTACCGGCGGGTAACAAAACAAGTGCGCGGCGACAACAAAGGTTAATGCGAAAATTTCATCTCCGCTCAAAAGGCAGCAAATAAGCGGCTTTCAGGCGCGGGAATCGTCCGTCTCCCATCCGCGGGGTGCCGGGCGGCTCAGTGCAAGGTCACCGCCACACATAATGAACCGCCATGGCGTGTTGTCGGGTGTTCCGCGCTCGTAGGTGGATGGAAATCGCATGCAGCGCAACGTTACAGAAACCGAGCCAGATATGGGAGCGCTTCTGGGCTGCTCGAATCCAACCAATCCCAACCCGATCAATCCCAACCCAATCAATCACAAACCGACCAATCACAAACCGACCAATCCCAGCCCGACCAATCCCAACCCCACCAATCCCAACCCAATCAATCCCAACCCAATCAATCACAAACCGACCAATCCCAGCCCGACCAATCCCAACCCCACCAATCCCAACCCAATCAATCCCAACCCAATCAATCCCAACCCCATCAATCCCAACCTAACCAATCACAAACTGACCAATCCCAACCCAACCAATCACAAACCGACCAATCCCAACTCAATCAATCCCAACCCAACCAATCCCAAACCAACCAATCCCAATCTGACCAATCTCAACTCAATTAATCCCAACCTGACCAATCCCAACTCAATCAATCCCAACCCGACCAATCCCAACCCAATCAATCCCAACCCGACCAATTCCAGCCCGACCAATCCCAACATGATCAATCCCAACCAGACCAATCCCAACCTCACCAATCCCAATCCAACCAATCCCAACCCCACCAATTCCAACCCGATCAATCCCAACCCGACCAATCCCAACCCGATCAATCCCAACCTTTTTAATCCCAACCCAATCAATCCCAACTCAATCAATCCCAATCCGACCAATCCCAACCCAACCAATCCCAACCCGACCAATTCCAATCCAACCAATCCCAACCCGACCAATCCCAACCCGACCAATCCCAACCCAATCAATCCCAACCCGACCAATCCCAACCCAACCAATCCCAACTCGATCAATCCCAACCCGACCAATCCAACCCAATCAATCCCAACCCGACCAATTCCAATCCGACCAATCCCAACCCGACCATGTTTCACGGTGGGGATGGCGTGTTCAGGGGGATGGGCAGTGTTAGTTTTCCGCCACACATAGCGATTTGCTTTTAGGCCAGCAAGTTGAATTTTGGTCTCCTCTGACCAGAGCTCCTTCTTCCACATGTTTGCTGTGTCCCCCACATGGCTTCTCGCAAAATGCAAACGGGACTCCAATGACTCCATCCATCCATGTCTCCATCAATGTCTCCATCCATCCACGTCTCTATCCATCCATCCCTGTCTCTATTCATCCGTCCATGTCTATATCCATCCATATTTCCATCAATCCATGTCTCCATCCATCCATGGCTCCATCCATCCATGTTTTCATGCTTTACTTTGTCGTGAAAACACTTTGAACCCCCCCCCCCAAGCATTTCTTTCTGCGAGTAAGGGCAGATGAATCATGCAGCATTTACGTTCTGAAATCCATCTGCCCTTAGCTCAGGCATGCAGGCAGGAGGGTGTGCTTAGCTGAGAAAGCCCCTCCTCCCCTCCAGAAGACTCCTGGGATGGATGACATAATTTTGGCCTAGGCCAGAAACCAGGAAGACACTGGAGAAATGTAAAAAAGTAAATTAAAGTGGGTGATTAGATTGCAAGCTCTGCGAGCCGCGCCCTCCAATCCCTTCCTGAACTGTATTGTAATTGTCTCTCTTTATATTGTAAACTGTTGGTGCCATATAAATCCTGTATAGTAATAAAATGATGTAAACAATCCATATCCCCAGTGTAGTGCCTGGCCTCAGGTGATACACAGAGATGAAACAAATCCTCCTACATACGTTGTACCTGTTTATCTGCGGCCCTCTCTTCTCCACAGCCAAAGTCCAGAATTTATACAGCTTGTCTGAGATTTCAGAAAGAAGGGGGTGGATAAATTAAGTTACACTCTGCAGAGCTCAGCGAGAGCTGATTGGAGGAAAGGGACACCCCACCACCACCACCCTTCACACAGCAGCACAGAAAAAGAGCTGAGGCTGACAATCACAAGCTGTGTGCTGGAGATCCCTCCCCTGTCACCTTTTTACCTCTTGGTGTCAGAAGTGACTCACGCTGATAGCAGAGGAAGGAGGCAGCAGACAGAAATGACACTCGGTGCTCTGGACTGGGACAAGTTCACACTATAGAGGGATGTGCTTTGTTCATATTTCATGTCTGAAGTCTCCAACCACTTTGGTTACCCGAAGACGTGATTTTGGCACGGCGGGAATACTGGTACTTTCCAGCCTTCTCTGTAGAGACCCTCAGCCTCATCTATCAGGGGGCGATAAACAAGAATCGGCTTCGTTGCCTAAAGCCAGGAATCCCGCTCCGATTTTACAGTTTCAGTGTTAAAGTTTGTATTTAATTGGTGGCTGTGGGCACCATCCATGGCCGGTATTTAGCATCCCTAGACGAATGAGGCTGGCGGCGCTCGGCGGAGTCAAGCCGGTTAGAGAACACACCGTCTATAAACGAAGGACCGGCAACCCGGGAATCCTGCGCGGCGCACAAACAAGGCGTAAAATTGGAAATACGGCTTCAGCTTTATTAAAAACAATAGACGTGACTTGTTAGCGCGACATTAAGGCGTTTTACCATTTCTATTTCCGTGTTTCTGAATTTTTCATAAAGCGAAACGGGAGAAGTGAGTCAACGTCGAGCGCTGCGGTTTTTATTAAATTGAAGGTAGAGCAAATTTTTTCGTCAGCACAAAAAAATAAAAAAATAAAAATTCTACACGCCGTGCGGAAATCCATCTTGCGTCCCCTGGAAACCTACCGAGTGGCATTTTTAATTCCACGTCATCGGGAGATTTCCATCTCGTCCTTGTCGTCTGACTAATCTTCTCGACAAGCGTGTACTTCTGATAATCAAAATGTGGTGGCGAAGGAATTAGACATGAGCCACAGAAGAGCGATATTCCCCCCCCCCCCCCCCACCACACTCCTCCATACAATGTCCCTCTTTATGTATTCCAGAGCTCCTCCAGGCTAAGTGACAGCCGCTGACTGATGTTTCCTCATACCCGGCTTCTGCTCTTACACAAACTGCTGTTCTCAGCAATCTTTGGAAGCTATCAGTTAATGTCCCGCTGATGGAACAACGCGAGTACAGCCGTGCATATTACTGCTCCCGTGAATCTATCTACCACCGGAGATACTTGTCCTCCAGCAATGGACCTGTTGAGAAGGGAAGATGATTATTTAGGTAGCGAGAAGGACTTCAAATATTTACTGTCAGAAATTCTCTCCCTCTTATTAATGTTGGCATTGGCTGGCTTTGTCGGCGAGTTCTTTTAATGCCAATTATACGGTCTCGGAGAATTATTAGCCGGATGTCTCATTTGACACCACAAAGTAATGCACATGCTCTGTTATGTGTACCTGTAACAGAATGATGTGGAAGAGTATTGTCTTTGCTTCTTAAAGAGCAACTGGAAGCTGTGCCCAAAAATAGGCAGATAGAGGGCAAATGACTAGTCACCAGTATGGAGGAGATGGGTTTGGATGTCCAAGACCATTTTAATAAAACCCACAGAAAGCTGTGACATGACCGCATCCCTTCTGGCACAATGAGTGGTAGAAGATCCACCAGTCCAATAAGCTATGGGTGGAAGATCCACCAGTCCAATGAGCTACAGGTGGAAGATCTGCCAGTCCAATGAGCTTAGGGTGGGAGATCCAACAGTCCAATGAGCTACAGAAGGAAGATCCACCAGTCCATTGAGCTATGGGTGGGAGATCCACCAGTACAGCCATGAATATTACTGCTCCCGTGAATCTATCTACCAGCGGAGATACTTGTCCTCCAGCAATGGACCTGTTGAGAATGGTAGACGATTATTTAGGTAGCGAGAGGACTTCAAATATTTACTGTCAGAAATTCTCTCCCTCTTATTAATGTTGGCATTGGCTATGGGTGAAAGATCCACTGATCCAATTAGCTACAGGTGGAAGATCCACCAATACATTGAGCTACAGGTGGAAGATCCACTGATCCAATGAGCTACAGGTGGAAGATCCGCCAGTCCAATGAGCTATGGGTGGGAGATCAACCAGTACAGCCATGAATATTACTGCTCCTGTGAATCTATCTACCACCGGAGATACTTGTCCTCCAGCAATGGACCTGTTGAGATGGGAAGATGATTATTTAGGTAGCGAGAGGACTTCAAATATTTACTGTCAGAAATTCTCTCCCTCTTATTAATGTTGGCATTGGCTACGGGTGAAAGATCCACTGATCCAATTAGCTACTGGTGGAAGATCCACCAGTCCAATGAGCTACAGAAGGAAGATCCGCCAGTCCAAATAGCTACAGGTGGGAGATCCACCAGTCCAATGAGCTACAGGAAGAAGATCCATCAGTCCGTTGAGCTATGGGTGGGAGATCCACCAGTACAGCCATGAATATTACTGCTCCTGTGAATCTATCTACCACCGGAGATACTTGTCCTCCAGCAATGGACCTGTTGAGAAGGGAAGATGATTATTTAGGTAGCGAGAAGGACTTCAAATATTTACTGTCAGAAATTCTCACCCTCTTATTAATGTTGGCATTGGCTGGCTTTGTCGGCGAGTTCTTTTAATGCCAATTATACGGTCTCGGAGAATTATTAGCCGGATGTCTCATTTGACACCACAAAGTAATGCACATGCTCTGTTATGTGTACCTGTAACAGAATGATGTGGAAGAGTATTGTCTTTGCTTCTTAAAGAGGAACTGAAGGCTGTGTCCAAAAATAGGCAGATAGAGGGCAAATGACTAGTCACCAGTATGGAGAAGATGGGTTTGGATGTCCAAGACCATTTTAATAAAACCCACAGAAAGCTGTGACATGACCGCATCCCTTCTGGCACAATGAGTGGTAGAAGATCCACCAGTCCAATAAGCTATGGGTGGAAGATCCACCAGTCCAATGAGCTACAGGTGGAAGATCTGCCAGTCCAATGAGCTTAGGGTGGGAGATCCAACAGTCCAATGAGCTACAGAAGGAAGATCCACCAGTCCATTGAGCTATGGGTGGGAGATCCACCAGTACAGCCATGAATATTACTGCTCCCGTGAATCTATCTACCAGCGGAGATACTTGTCCTCCAGCAATGGACCTGTTGAGAATGGTAGATGATTATTTAGATAGCGAGAGGACTTCAAATATTTACTGTCAGAAATTCTCTCCCTCTTATTAATGTTGGCATTGGCTATGGGTGAAAGATCCACTGATCCAATTAGCTACAGGTGGAAGATCCACTGATCCAATGAGCTACAGGTGGAAGATCCGCCAGTCCAATGAGCTATGGGTGGGAGATCAACCAGTCCAATGAGCTACAGGAGGAAGATCCATCAGTCCGTTGAGCTATGGGTGGGAGATCCACCAGTACAGCCATGAATATTACTGCTCCTGTGAATCTATCTACCACCGGAGATACTTGTCCTCCAGCAATGGACCTGTTGAGATGGGAAGATGATTATTTAGGTAGCGAGAGGACTTCAAATATTTACTGTCAGAAATTCTCTCCCTCTTATTAATGTTGGCATTGGCTACGGGTGAAAGATCCACTGATCCAATTAGCTACTGGTGGAAGATCCACCAGTCCAATGAGCTACAGAAGGAAGATCCGCCAGTCCAAATAGCTACAGGTGGGAGATCCATCAGTCCGTTGAGCTACAGGAAGAAGATCCATCAGTCCGTTGAGCTATGGGTGGGAGATGCACCAGTACAGCCATGAATATTACTGCTCCCATGAATCTTTCTACCACCGGAGATACTTGTCCTCCAGCAATGGGCCTGTTGAGAAGGGAAGATGATTATTTAGGTAGCGAGAGGACTTCAAATATTTACTGTCAGAAATTCTCACCCTCTTATTAATGTTGGCATTGGCTGGCTTTGTCGGCGAGTTCTTTTAATGTCAATTATACGGTCTCAGAGAATTATTAGCCGGATGTCTCATTTGACACCACAAAGAAATGCACATGCTCTGTTATGTGTACCTGTAACAGAATGATGTGGAAGGGTATTGTCTTTGCTTCTGAAAGAGGAACTGAAAGCTGTGCCCAAAAATAGGCAGGTAGAGGGCAAATGACTAGTCACCAGTGTGGAGGAGATGGGTTTGGATGTCCAAGACCATTTTAATAAAACCCACAGAAAGCTGTGACATGACCGCATCCCTTCTGGCACAATGAGTGGTAGAAGATCCACCAGTCCAATGAGCTATGGGTGGAAGATCCACCAATCCAATGCGCTATGGGTGGAAGATCCGCCTGTCCAATAAGCTACAGGTGGGAGATCCACCAGTCCAATGAGCTACAGAAGGAAGATCCGCCAGTCCAAATAGCTACAGGTGGGAGATCCACCAGTCCAATGAGCTACAGGAAGAAGATCCATCAGTCCGTTGAGCTATGGGTGGGAGATCCACCAGTACAGCCATGCATATTACTGCTCCCATGAATCTTTCTACCACCGGAGATACTTGTCCTCCAGCAATGGACCTGTTGAGAAGGGAAGATGATTGTTTAGGTAGCGAGAGGACTTCAAATATTTACAGTCAGAAATTCTCTCCCTCTTATTAATGTTGGCATTGGCTGGCTTTGTTGGCGAGTTCTTTTAATGTCAATTATACGGTCTCGGAGAATTATTAGCCGGATGTCTCATTTGACACCACAAAGAAATGCACATGCTCTGTTATGTGTACCTGTAACAGAATGATGTGGAAGAGTATTGTCTTTGCTTCTTAAAGAGGAACTGAAAGCTATGCCCAAAAATAGGCAGGTAGAGGGCAAATGACTAGTCAAGAGTATGGAGGAGATGGGTTCAGATGTCCAAGACCAGTTTAATAAAACCCACAGAAAGCTGTCACATGACTGCATCCCTTCTGGCAGAATGAGTGGTAGATGATCCACCAGTCCAATGAGCTACAGGAGGAAGATCTGCCAGTCCAATGAGCTATGGGTGGGAGATCCAAAAGTCCAATGAGCTACAGAAGGAAGATCCACCAGTCCATTGAGCTATGGGTGGGAGATGCACCAGTACAGCCATGAATATTACTGCTCCCGTGAACCTATCTACCACCGGAGATACTTGTCCTCCAGCAATGGACCTGTTGAGAATGGTAGATGATTATTTAGGTAGCGAGAGGACTTCAAATATTTACTGTCAGAAATTCTCTCCCTCTTATTAATGTTGGCATTGTCTACAGGTGAAAGATCCACTAATCCAATGAGCTACTGGTGGAAGATCCACCAGTCCAATGAGCTACAGAAGGAAGATCCGCCAGTCCAAATAGCTACAGGTGGGAGATCCACCAGTCCAATGAGCTACAGGAAGAAGATCCATCAGTCCGTTGAGCTATGGGTGGGAGATCCACCAGTACAGCCATGCATATTACTGCTCCCGTGAATCTATCTACCACCGGAGATACTTGTCCTCCAGCAATGGGCCTGTTGAGAAGGGAAGATGATTATTTAGGTAGCGAGAGGACTTCAAATATTTACTGTCAGAAATTCTCACCCTCTTATTAATGTTGGCATTGGCTGGCTTTGTCGGCGAGTTCTTTTAATGCCAATTATACGGTCTCGGAGAATTATTAGCCGGATGTCTCATTTGACACCACAAAGAAATGCACATGCTCTGTTATGTGTACCTGTAACAGAATGATGTGGAAGAGTATTGTCTTTGCTTCTGAAAGAGGAACTGAAAGCTGTTCCCAAAAATAGGCAGGTAGAGGGCATATGACCAATATGGAGGAGATGGGTTTGGATGTCCAAGACCAGTTTAATAAAACCCACAGAAAGCTGTCACATGATTGCATCCCTTCTGGCACAATGAGTGGTAGAAGATCCACCAGTCCAATGAGCTATGGGTGGAAGATCCACCAATCCAATGAGCTACAGGTTGAAGATTTACCAGTCCAATGAGCTACGGGTGGAAGATCCGCCAGTCCAATAAGCTACGGGTGGGAGATCCACCAGTCCAATGAGCTACAGGTGGAAGATCCGCCCGTCCAATAAGCTACGGATGGGAGATCCAAAAGTCCAATGAGCTACAGAAGGAAGATCCACCAGTCCATTGAGCTACGGGTGGGAGATCCACCAGTCCAATGAGCTACAGGTGGAAGATCTGCTAGTCCAATGAGCTACGGGTGGGAGATCCAACAGTCCAATGAGCTACAGGTGGAAGATCTGCTAGTCCAATGAGCTACGGGTGGGAGATCCAACAGTCCAATGAGCTACAGGTGGAAGATCTTCCAGTCCAATGAGCTATGGGTGGGAGATCCACCAGTACAGCCATGCATATTACTGCTCCCGTGAATCTATCTACCAGCGGAAATTCTTGTCCTCCAGCAATGGACCTGTTGAGAATGGTAGATGATTATTTAGGTAGCGAGAGGACTTCAAATATTTACTGTCAGAAATTCTCTCCCTCTTATTAATGTTGGCATTGGCTGGCTTTGTCGGCGAGTTCTTTTAATGCCAATTATACGGTCTCGGAGAATTATTAGCCGGATGTCTCATTTGACACCACAAAGAAATGCACATGCTCTGTTATGTGTACCTGTAACAGAATGATGTGGAAGAGTATTGTCTTTGCTTCTCGAAGAGGAACTGAAAGCTGTGCCCAAAAATAGGCAGGCAGAGGGCAAATGACTAGTCACCAGTATGGAGGAGATGGGTTCTGGCACAATGAGTGGTAGAAGATCCACCAGTCCAATGAGCTACGGGTGGAAGATCCACCAATCCAATGAGCTACAGGTGGAAGATCCACCAATCCAATGAGCTACAGGTGGAAGGTCTGCCAGTCCAATGAGCTACGGGTGTAAGATCCACTGATCCAATGAGCTACAGGTGGAAGATCCGCCAGTCCAATGAGCTACAGGTGGCACATCCACCAGTCTAATGAGCTACAGGAGGAAGATCCACTAATCCAATGAGCTACAGGTGGAAGATCCACCAGTACAATGAGCTACGGGTAGAAGATCCACCAGTCCAACGAGCTACGGTTGGAAGATCCACCAGCCCAATGAGCTGTAGATTGAAGATCCGCTGGCCAAATGAACTATGGATGGGAGATTCCCAACCCCCTCAGTTGTATGTAACAAAGAGCCAAGGATGCTCTTGACATCATTGACCTGATATGGTTACATTGGACAATGTCATTGTCTTAATAGAGCCATGAGGTCCTATTTGGTCAATGATATCATGAGCAACCCCCACCTCTTTGTGTACGTGCAACTGCAGGGCGGGAAATTTCCCTCCCACTGCTCATTGGGCCAGCTTTGGTGCACAGACCCCTTCCAGAATCACATACAAGCCCACTGCAGCTCAGAGTGTGGCCTGCCTGCACCCACCTTATGCGCACATGAACGATTGAGCAGGGCTGAGCAGGGCAGGAAGAGAGGGACTGTACAAGGCTGGGCGAGGGGGGATGTTGAGCAGAGAGTGTGCTTCTGGGGGAAAGTGTTACCCGTCACCCTGTGTAGTTGAAACTAAACTCAGAGGGCCCAGGACAGCCTCTGCCCAGCTAATGGGGGCCCTCTGAGTTTTCTAAATTTCTTATACAAACGCTTTTCCACAGGTTTCACAGTGTAAAACCTAATGTGACAGAGAGGCCGTATGGGCTCCCTGGAGCATGAATAGGCTCACCATTGCAACCCCTGCAACCCCTCAATGTCCGAATAAGGAAATTGTATAGTGTCCCTTTAAGCCTGTACTCCCTCTGCCTTCATAGGCCAGATGTCTAAAAATCAGTTCAATCAAAGTCTAGACTGCATTACATACGAAGAAAATGGCACAACGACATAAAGAGATGACCCGTATTAATATGTATATTTTACAGTCTACATATATACACACATATAACAATACACGCACATTACACCCACGGTGCTCAGCACCATTCCAGCCACTTATCCAACAATTCCCAGTATGAGTTTAAGCTTTTTATGACATTTTTTGACACCAAACCAAAAAAGAACAAAAAAAAAAAAATAAAAAAATGAAACAACAAAAAAATGGCAACAAATGAATAACCATTTCGAAATGAAAACGGCACAAAAGCAGAAAAGGGTTCCTTTGTGTTTCCAGCCGAATAAATTACAGCTCAATGTTATTAAAACACTTAGTCGTTAAGTTGCCAAGAAAATCCAGTATATTGGAGCGTACGTGAGGGCTTGTCTTCATGCAGAGTAATTAAATGAGATTTATGGGCCTGTATTACATCAGACGTTGATAGTTCATTTTTCCTTCCTTCATATTTTGTCCTGCTTTATTAGAGCGTTTGACAGCTGGTAAAAATAGTGTTACATTCCCCAGCCCGTTGCAGAGTCCCCGTTCAGAGGTATATCTCTCCCCCCCTGTCACGTTTCCTGCTGTGGATGATGAATGGTACCCTCTCCTTCACTATACTGAATCTGCGCTAAGCAATGTCAGACACAGAATCAGTTTATCTTAATCTGTGATGTTCTCAGAGAGAGAGAAATAGGCCGAGCCAATTTAAGTTTGGAGTTTAAAAGATGCGATTTATCGTCTGTTCTGCTGTACTCAGAGAAAAAAACCTGGGTGATAAATATATGCCTCTATCTACATTTATTTACGGATTAAGTAAAGAGGGATGCCAGACAGCTACGGCGTGCACTTAACCCCATGATTCTGCTACTGGGACTTTCAAAGGCCTTCAAAAACAATATCATTGTATGTTATCTAACACTGGGCTTGGGGCCTATGGAGGAGTTGAACCAGAAAACTGCTAGTCTCAGGAGACTTGGAGTGAGATTTGGTGATGTTCTGCTTGCCGGAGAGGAAGCTGTACCTGAGGACTTGCAGTGCAAGAAAATCCCTGCTTCTGCCACATAAAACAATATCGTTGTACGTTATCTAACACTGAGCTTGGGACCTATGGAGGAGTTGGATCAGAAAACTGCTAGTCTCAGGAGGCTTGGCGTGAGATTTGGTGATGTTCTGCTTGCTGGAGAGGAAGCTGTACCTGAGGACTTGCAGTGCAAGAAAATCCCTGCTTCTGCCACATAAAACAATATCGTTGTACGTTATCTAACACTGAGCTTGGGACCTATGGAGGAGTTGGATCAGAAAACTGCTAGTCTCAGGAGGCTTGGAGTGAGATTTGGTGATGTTCTGCTTGCTGGAGAGGAAGCTGTACCTGAGGACTTGCAATGCAAGGAAATCCCTGCTTCTGCCACCAAAAACAATATAGATGTATCTTATCTAACACTGGGCTTGGGACCTATGGAGGAGTTGGACCAGGAAACTGCTAGTCTCAGGAGGCTTGGAGTGAGATTTGGTGATGTTCTGCTTGCTGCAGAGGAAGCTGTACCTGAGGACTTGCAGTGCAAGAAAATCCCTGCATCTGCTACCAAAAACAATATATTTGTATGTCAGCTAACACTGTTGTCTTACAGCGCTTGGGCCTATGGAGGATTTAGACCAAGAAACTGCTTCCTCTCCCTGCTGGAAAGGAAGCTGTACCTGAGGACTTGCAGTGCAAGGAAATCTCTGCTTCTGCCACCGAAAACAATATCGTTGTACATTAGTTAACACTGGGCTTGGGGCCTATGGAGGAGTTGGATCAGAAAACTGCTAGTCTCAGGAGGCTTGGCGTGAGATTTGGTGATGTTCTGCTTGCTGGAGAGGAAGCTGTACCTGAGGACTTGCAGTGCAAGAAAATCCCTGCTTCTGCCACATAAAACAATATCGTTGTACGTTATCTAACACTGAGCTTGGGACCTATGGAGGAGTTGGATCAGAAAACTGCTAGTCTCAGGAGGCTTGGAGTGAGATTTGGTGATGTTCTGCTTGCTGGAGAGGAAGCTGTACCTGAGGACTTGCAATGCAAGGAAATCCCTGCTTCTGCCACCAAAAACAATATAGATGTATCTTATCTAACACTGGGCTTGGGACCTATGGAGGAGTTGGACCAGGAAACTGCTAGTCTCAGGAGGCTTGGAGTGAGATTTGGTGATGTTCTGCTTGCTGCAGAGGAAGCTGTACCTGAGGACTTGCAGTGCAAGAAAATCCCTGCATCTGCTACCAAAAACAATATATTTGTATGTCAGCTAACACTGTTGTCTTACAGCGCTTGGGCCTATGGAGGATTTAGACCAAGAAACTGCTTCCTCTCCCTGCTGGAAAGGAAGCTGTACCTGAGGACTTGCAGTGCAAGGAAATCTCTGCTTCTGCCACCGAAAACAATATCGTTGTACATTAGTTAAAACTGGGCTTGGGGCCTATGGAGGAGTTGGATCAGGAAACTGCTAGTCTCAGGAGGCTTGGAGTGAGATTTGGTGATGTTCTGCTTGCTGGAGAGGAAACTGTACCTGAGGACTTGCAATGCAAGGAAATCCCTGCTTCTGCTACCAAAAACAATATCGTTGTATGTTATCTAACACTGGGCTTGGGACCTATGGAGGATTTGGACCAGGAAACTGCTAGTCTCAGGAGGCTTGGAGTGAGATTTGGTGATGTTCTGCTTGCTGGAGAGGAAACTGTACCTGAGGACTTGAAATGCAAGGAAATCCCTGCTTCTGCTACCAAAAACAATATCGTTGTATGTTATCTAACACTGGGCTTGGGACCTATGGAGGATTTGGACCAGGAAACTGCTAGTCTCAGGAGGCTTGGAGTGAGATTTGGTGATGTTCTGCTTGCTGGAGAGGAAGCTGTACCTGAGGACTTGCAGTGCAAGGAAATCCTTGCTTCTGCTACCAAAAACAATATATTTGTATGTCAGCTAACACTGTTGTCTTACAGCGTTTGGGCCTATGGAGGATTTGGACCAAGAAACTGCTTCCTCTCCTTGCTGGAGAGGAAGCTGTACCTGAGGACTTGCAGTGGAAGGAAATCCCTGCTTCTGCCACTGAAAACAGTATCATTGTACATTAGTTAACACTGGGCTTAGGGCCTATGGAGGAGTTGGATCAGAAAATTGCTAGTCTCAGGAGGCTTGGAGTGAGATTTGGTGATGTTCTGCTTGCTGGAGAGGAAGCTGTACCTAAGGACTTGCAATGCAAGGAAATCCCTGCTTCTGCCACCAAAAACAATATCGTTGTACGTTACCTAACACTGGGCTTGGGGCCTATGGAGGAGTTGGATCAGAAAACTGCTAGTCTCAGGAGGCTTGGAGTGAGATTTGGTGATGTTCTGCTTGCTGGAGAGGAAGCTGTACCTGAGGACTTGCAATGCAAGGAAATCCCTGCTTCTGCCACCAAAAACAATATCGTTGTATGTCAGCTAACACTGTTGTTTTACAGGGCTTGGGCCTATGGAAGAGTTTGACCAGGAAACTGATTCTTCTCCTTGCTGGAGGGGAAGTTGTACCTGAGGACCTGCAGTGCAAGGAAATTCCTGCTTCTGCCACCAAAAACAATATCGTTGTATGTCAGCTCGCACTGTTGTCTTACAGCGCTTGGGCCTTTGGAGCTGGACCAGAAAACTGCTAGTCTCTGAGGATCTGGAGTGATATCACATCTGTGCTGCTCACTGTTCTCATTGCTGGAGTGCAAGGTATAGCCGAGGATCTGCAGTGCAAGGTTCTCCCTGTTTCTGCTTCATCCATTCTGTGAATCTGTGCTTTCTGAACCTCTCCAGTGGCTTCTTTAAAATCTTTCCTCCACCAGTCTGCAGATCACCAGCCATCAGGGGACTATTGGGATCAGTTAAAACAAAGCCCTGCCTAGCTACAGCAGATGCTTAACCTCATAATTATGCTACTGGCACTTCCCAGGGCCTCCGAAAGCAATATCATTGTTTCTTAGCTAATGCTGTAGGGCTTGAGACCTATGGAGGATTTGGACCAGAAAACTGCTAGTCTCAGGAGATTTGAAGTGGGATTTGGTGATGTTCTACTTGCTGGACAGAAAACTGAACCTGCGGACCAGCAGTGCAAAGAAATCCCTGCTTCTGCCACCAAAAACAATATCATTGTACACCAGCTAACACTGTTGTCTTACAGCACTTGGGTCTATGGGGGAGGAGTTGAACCAGAAACCTACTATTCTCAGGTGATTTGACGTGAGATTTTGTGATGTCACTACTGTTCAGTTTACTGTTCACCATGCTAGAGAGGAAGCTGTACCTGAGGAACTGCATTGAAAGGATCTACTTGCTTTCAAGCCTGAGAAGGTCAGAAGATTTGACGTAAGATTTGGTGGTGTCACTACTGTTCACTTCAGTATTCTCCTTACTAGAGAGGAAGCTTTACTAGGGGACCTGCACTGGAAGTACTTTTCTCCTACTGCTTTATTCTGTGGATCTGGCAGTGCAAGGATCTCCCTGCTTCAAAGCCTAATATTCTCTGTAGATTTGAGGTGAGATTTGGTGATGTCAATACTGTTCAGTTCACTGTTCTCTTTGCTGGAGAGGAAGCTGTAGCTGAGGACCTATAGTGCAAGGATCTCCCTGCTTCATCAATTTTGTAGATCTGTGCTATCTGAACCTCTCCTGTGGCTTCTTTAATTTTCCTCCACCAGTCATCATATCATCAGCCATCAGGCAATTGTGACAGGAGGAAACTAATATGTGCCTGGACAAAGATGGCCACTTTTGCACAGAGATGTAGAATTATAAGTCAGTAATGGGGAAAAGACCCAACTACATGGGTGCTAAATATATGCCTCTATCTACATTTATGTACACATTAAGTAAATAGGGATGCCAGACAGCTTCGGTGGATGTGTAACCCTATAATTCTGCTACTGGGACTTTCAAAGTCCTCCAAACACATTAGCTAACATTGTTGTCTTACGGTGCTTGGGGCCTATGGAGGAGTTGGACCAGGAAACTGTTAGTCTCAGGAGATTTGGTGTGAGATTTGGTGATGCCACGTCTGTGCTGCTCACTGTTCTCCTTGCTGAAGAGGAAGCTCTGTCTGAGGAACTGCAGTGCAAGGATCTACCTGCTTTCAAATCTGCTAATGTCAGAAGATTTGAAGTGAGCTTCGGTGATGTTGCTACTCTTCAGCTCAGTGTTCTCCTTGCTGGAGAAGAAGCTGTACCAGAGGACCTGTACTGGAAGTACCCTCCTCCTACTGCTTTCTCCATTCTGTGGATCTTGCAGTGAAAGGATCTCCCTGCTTCACAGCCTAATATTCTCCGGAGGTTTGAAGTGGGATTTGGCGATGTCACTACTGTTCAGTTCACTGTTCTCCTTGTTGGATTTCCCTGCTTCCACCCTGCTACGGTGAATATTTAACCCAATAATTCTGCTACTGGGACTGTCAAAGGCCTCCAAAAACTGTATAGTTCTACATTAGCTAGCACTGTTGTCTTACAGTGCTTGAGGTCTAGGGAGGAGTTGGACCAGGAAATTGCTAGTCTCAGGAGATTTGGAGTGGACCTGCAGTGCAAGTATCTCCCTGCTTCCAAACCTGGTAATTCTATGGAGATGTGAAGTGAGATTTGGTGATGTCACTACCTCCCTCAGTTTTGTTTTCGGTAGAAGGACCTTCTTACCTTTTTTCCAGCGTAGGCATGTTCTGGTGGGTTCTAGGTTCTTCTGTTGTGGTTGGCTATTTTGTTTCTTGTATTTGTATTTTTCTTGTCATAGCAGCTGGCGGGGGGGGGGTCTATTTGGTCTTTGAAGGTGGTTGAATTATGGGTTGGACCCATCTTAGGTATGGGTGTCCCCTCCTAATAATACTTCAGCAACATCGGGGTTTTAAGTAGGTTGTATCTGGTAGTACTGGAAGTGGTTAAATTGTCCCCGAGGCGGTGTAATTGTGGCTGGGGGCCTTTTTATCGGGCGGCAGATACAACCGGTTTGCAGAGATTATATCGGCCTTCAAAGACCTTAGACCTGGCAGGAGTAAATCTGAAACTGGTTATGCATTGACTGTTTACACCAACTAATGCTGGGACATTTTCTACTCCTGGCGGCCACATTGCGGCCCCTCTTAAGTCTGAAGGACAGTAAACTGGCCCTTTGTTTCAAAAGTTTAGAGACCCCTGATGTAAGCTAACATTGTTGTCTTAAAGCACTTGGTGCCTACGGAGGACTTGGACCAGGAAAAGATCTCAAAGCATCATTCTGTCTTCGTGTGACTTCCTCTGGTGGTACAAATCTTGGTGCAACAGCATATACCGTATTTTTCGCACCATAAGACGCACTTTTTTCCCCCCAAAAAAGGGGGGAAAATGTCAGTGCGTCTTATGGAGCGAATATGGAGCGGCCGGTCCGGTATTTCCACTGCCGCCGTGTCAGAATACCGGGCCGGCCGCTCAGCTCTACAGCGGGACCTTATAGAGATGACTGCTGACCTTTGGGGAGGGGGGGGAGTGGGTACCTGAATTTGACAGATACCCGCTCCCACTTCCGTGGAGTTGTTCTTTCATCTTACCCGTTCCTCGATCCAGCGGCGCGGTCTTCCCGGCTTCTGTAGTGTGGGCATGACAGCCGGGTGCCAAGTGCGCATGCGCAGGAAGCGGTGCTTTTTGTGAATGGTAAGGTGGCACCTGGGACACATGACCGATCCCAGAAGCCGCCGGACCAATCACAATGTGCTTCTCGCTCATGCGCACTGGGCACCCAGCTGTCATGCCGAGCGCCATTACAGAAGCCGGGAAGACAGCGCGCGGCTGGATAGAGGAACAGGTAAGATGAAAGAACAACTCCGCGGAAGTGGGGGCGGGTATCTGTCAAATTCAGGTACCCGCTCCCCCCCCCCTCCCCAAAGGTCAGCAGTCATCCCCTGTACTATCCACAGTCTCTGTTCATCCCCTGTGCTGTCCGCAGTCTCTGGTCATCCCTGTACTGTCCGCAGTCTCTGGTCATCCCTGTGCTCTCCGCAGTCTCTGGTCATCCCTGTACTGTCCGCAGTCTCTGGTCATCCCTGTACTGTCCGCAGTCTCTGGTCATCTCCTGTACTGTGTCTGCAGTCTCTGGTCATCCCCTGCACTGTGTCCGCAGTCTCTGGTCATCTCCTGCACTGTGTCCGCAGTCTCTGGTCATCCCTGTACTGTGTCCGCAGTCTCTGGTCATCCCCTGTACTGTGTCCGCAGTCTCTGGTCATCTCCTGTACTGTCCGCAGTCTCTGGTCATCTCCTGTACTGTCCGCAGTCTTTGGTCATCTCCTGTGCTGTGTCCGCAGTCTCTGGTCATCTCCTGTACTGTGTCCGCAGTCTCTGGTCATCTCCTGTACTGTGTCCGCAGTCTCTGGTCACCTCCGGTGCTGTGGCCGCAGTCTCTGGTCATCCCCTGAACTGTGTCCGCAGTCTCTGGTCATCTCCTGCACTGTGTCCGCAGTCTCTGGTCATCTCCTGCACTGTGTCCGCAGTCTCTGGTCATCCCTGTACTGTGTCCGCAGTCTCTGGTCATCCCCTGTACTGTGTCCGCAGTCTCTGGTCATCTCCTGTACTGTCCGCAGTCTCTGGTCATCTCCTGTACTGTCCGCAGTCTCTGGTCATCTCCTGTTCTGTGTCTGCAGTCTCTGGTCCTCTCCTGTACTATGTCCGCAGTCTCTGGTCATCTCCTGTACCGTGTCCGCAGTCTCTGGTCATCTCCTGTACTGTCCGCAGTCTCTGGTCATCTCCTGTACTATGTCTGCAGTCCATTAGTTCAGAATTTTTTTTTCCTGTTTTCTGCCTCTAAAACCTAGGTGCGTCTTATGGAGCGAAAAATACGGTACCCACAGATGGACGCGGTTCAACCATTTTGGTTTCAACCTCCATCTTGGCAAAGGGGTTAACTGTCCTGACCCAGAAGCCGCCGGACCAATCACAATGTGCTTCTCGCTCATGCGCACTGGGCACCCGGCTGTCATGCCGAGCGCCATTACAGAAGCCGGGAAGACAGCGCGCGGCTGGATAGAGGAACAGGTAAGATGAAAGAACAACTCCGCGGAAGTGGGAGCGGGCATCTGTCAAATTCAGGTACCCGCTCCCCCTCCCTCCCCAAAGGTCAGCAGTCATCCCTGTACTATCCACAGTCTCTGTTCATCCCCTGTACTGTCCGCAGTCTCTGGTCATCCCCTGTACTGTCCGCAGTCTCTGGTCATCCCTGTGCTGTCCGCAGTCTCTGGTCATCTCCTGTACTGTCCGCAGTCTCTGGTCATCCCCTGCACTGTGTCCGCAGTCTCTGGTCATCTCCTGCACTGTGTCCGCAGTCTCTGGTCATCCCTGTACTATGTCCGCAGTCTCTGGTCATCTCCTGTACTGTGTCCGCAGTCTCTGGTCATCCCCTGTACTGTGTCCGCAGTCTCTGGTCATCTCCTGTACTGTCCGCAGTCTCTGGTCATCTCCTGTACTGTGTCCGCAGTCTCTGGTCATCCCCTGTACTGTGTCCGCAGTCTCTGGTCATATCCTGTACTGTCCGCAGTCTCTGGTCATCTCCTGTACTGTCCGCAGTCTCTGGTCATCTCCTGTACTGTGTCCGCAGTCTCTGGTCATCCCCTGTACTGTGTCCGCAGTCTCTGGTCATCTCCTGTACTGTCCGCAGTCTCTGGTCATCCCCTGTACTGTGTCCGCAGTCTCTGGTCATCTCCTGTACTGTCCGCAGTCTCTGGTCATCTCCTGTGCTGTGTATTTCTCCCTTATTCTTCCCTGAGAGGCACAGTGACATATGGCAGTATATGTGTGTGTTAGAAGTGTCACAGGCCAGATCCCAGCAGGGGGGCAATGAGGTGCCTCACTGCCCCAAGAAAGCTGCACCATTTCACACCTGCTAAGAGATAAGGCAAGCTTTCTCTGGAGTTGAAAGAGATTCTAACCTCATAAAACCTAGCTCAGCCTAGGTGACAAAATCAGATAAACACTTCTCAAATCCCATTTTTCCCCTATGTCTCATATCTTGGAATATGAGAGACTTACATAAAAACCGAGCATCTCGCCAGATGGGCTAAGAGGAGCCGAACATTTTGCTGGGTCACTCGCCTTGTCTCGGACACACAGGGAAGCAGAAACATAGATCTCATGAACTGTGCAGTATATCATTTCATAATTCATATCGAATTAATCCTTAGACTTGTCTGCATAATAATATAGCCAGGGGTGGAATGTCCCTTGTGCAGATGGACAGTTATGGGCCAAAATACGAGTTATGGACGGTTTTTGCTCTAGTTGAGGCATCCGCCCATAACTACACGCCCTAAATGGGTTATTGGACCTTGACTTAAGAGACACCCCCTGCCGGGGACTTTAAAACAGGCTGTCAGGCCTAAGAGGAGTTGAGTTGAACACATCTCCCATTTTTTCCATCGTAACATAGGGAGATCAAAGCCCTTCTGCTTAGAACCCCCCACCCCGTGCCCCCCCCCATCCTCTCTATCACTACTAACAACGCCACCATCTCTCCCACCCCACACGCCAAAGTCCTGGGTGTCACCCTGGACTCCCACCTCTCCTTCCTACCCCACATCCAATTGCTATCTAGATCTTGCAGGCTCCACCTCCGCAACATCTCCAAGATACGCACATTCCTCACCCCAGACACCACCAAACAACTCGTACCCTCCCTCATCATCTCACGCCTGAACTATTGCAATTCCCTTCTCACTGGCCTACCCAAACAAACGCTATCCCCACTCCAGTCTATCCTGAACTCAGCGGCTAGACTCATCCACCTCACCAAGCGCTCCACATCTGCCTCCCCCCTCTGCCAATCCCTTCATTGGCTCTTGATTGCCCAACGCATCAAATTCAAACTGCTAACCCTGACCTACAAAGCCATTCACAATGCCGCCCCAAACTACATAACTGACCTGATACCCAAATACTACCCTACCCGTGCCCTCCGCTCCTCACAGGACCTCCTACTCTCTAGCTCCCTGGTCTCCTCCTCCCACGCCCGATTGCAGGACTTCTCTAGGACTTCCCCCATCCTCTGGAACTCCCTACCCCAATCCATCAGACTGTCACCTACCCTCCTCACCTTCAGGTGCACCCTGAAAACCCTCCTCTTCAGAGACGCCTACCCCAACCTCACCTAACACCTTACCTCACCTAACAACTCCTAACCTCCTCCACTCCTCCCACCACCCCATCCCCCACAGCCATTTCCTGCTGTACCACCTTCCCCTCCCTCCTAGATTGTAAGCTCGAAAGAGCAGGGCCCTCGAACCCCTCGTGTATTGTATTGTTACTGTATTGTCTCATGTTATGTCCCCCTCGCTATTGTACAGCGCTGAGCAAACCCTTTGGCGCTATATAAATACTCTATAATAATATAATAATAATTATAATAATAATAATCTGCTTACATCCAAGGCTTAATGGCAAGTATCTTAACCCTTTAACCTCTCCTTGATATCTCTTTGCTGTGCTGGTAGTCTCTGTATGTTTATATATATATCTTAGTTACATTTTTTTCGGTAAATATTTTTATTGCACCCGTTTGACCTCTTTGTAATAAATCTTTCTTTCTGAAAGTGTTGAACTCTTTCTATAGCTCTGTATTGCAACTCACGAATTCCTGCCTCTAAAGAGACGCTACTGTTTGTTTAAACCTCTGTGTAACCGACCTGCGGTGACCGTGTTATACAGACGATTATTTCAATCGGTATAGTGTTATAACCGATAACGCGAGTTTCCTCTTTCTCTGTACAAAAAGGAGGTGGTGGCAGTGTGGAGGGTTAGTTGCGTAATTAACCTGATCCAGGAACGATCGCCCAGGCTGCTGGTACATCGATTGTGGTCCGTTAGCCGGAAAATCGTTGTGCAGGGCTCAGCTGGGCGTGGCATTGTTACGCACGTCACATCGCAGTTTTAGATTGGCTAGTCCTTCGGTCATGAGTTTGGTGAGAAGGTCTGGGGTCTGACGCTGCGATCGTGACATATTAGACGTCGTGATCGTTGGATTGTCGCATGTTGGTAGCGGCGATCTTGCGATCGTGACACTTGGCACAGTCCAAACATACAAATATTATTAATATTATTATTATATTAAAGTATGTTACAATACAGATGAAGGTCTCAAAGGTCACACTTGCAACGGGGCCTCAGTGTTCCAGCCCCAAGACGACAGGAAGGGGGCCACTGTCTTCAGTACAGGTTGCCACCTGTACCAGATTGACCCGGACAGTCTGGGATTTGACACTTGTCCTAACCAGTCAGATAAATCTGTCTTGGACATGAAACCAGTTCTGAACCAAGTTGGGCTCCAATCAGGGCATCCTCAAACCCAGTGAGGACTCCTGTCGGTTCCGCCTCCTAATAATACTTCATTAACATCGGGGTTTTAAGTAGGTTGTATCTGGTAGTACTGTAAGTGGTTAAATTTTTCCCTCAAGGCGGTGTAACTGCGGGGCCTCGGTGTTCCAGCCCCAACACGGCAGGAAGGTGGCCCACTGAAGAACCAGGGTTGCCACCTATACCAGATTGACCCGGACAGTCTGGGATTTGACACTTGTCCTAACCAGTCTGATAAATCTGTCTTGGACATGAAACCAGTTCTGAACCAAGTTGGGCTCCAATCAGGGCATCCTCAAACCCAGTGAGGACTCCTGTAGGTTGCACCTCCTAATAATACTTCAGTAACATCCATGTTTTAATAGGTTGTATCTGGTAGTCAGTGGTGTATTTAGGTTTTGTGCTGCCCTAAGCAACACAAAAATCGGCTGCCCCCCCACGGACAGAGCTTGACACCAACCAACACCCCCCCCCCCACCACCCGAGAAAGCCTTCCACTACCACCACCCTCCATACAACAGCCACACCCCCCCCCCCCCCCCCAACAAGAGAGAGAAAGATACTCACCTACACTGCTTCAGACATCCCCTGGAATGAGAGTCAGGCTCTGCATACACAGTCAAACAGCCCACAGCCTCTCTCGGATCCCACCAGGTCCCCATGCCACATGTGTCCCTTCTTCTGTCCCTTCTTCCGGGGAGTGGTGCTGCCCCCCTAAAAGGCAAATGCCTTGTTTGCCTTGTGGTAAATACACCCCTGCTGGTAGTACTGTAAGTGGTTAAATTGTCCCCGAGGCGGTGTAATTGCGGCTGAGGGCCTTTTTATCGGGTGGCAGATACAACCAGTTTGCGGAGATTATATCGGCCTTCAAAGACCTTAGACCTGGTGGGATTCGATCTGAAATCGATTACTCACTGACTGTATTCTATGCACTGAGATTGTTTTCATTTAATATTGTATTTAAGGTTTTGTAATAAAAGGCTGCTGTGGCCATCCGACTCCAAAATAAAATGCTGTCGTCTGGTCATTTCAGGGGGGAAAAGGGAAGGGTCTAATTTGGTGGGTGTTTATAGATGACCGGAGCCTTGGCCCTCAGCAGGTCCCTCAGTCATGAGATATTCAGGGTTTTGTATATTTCCACTGCCCCCCCCCCCCCCCATCATGACGTTTTATGAATGGCACACATTGAGGTTGCATGATATGGACAGAAGGATGGACACTACTCAGGGGATGAATCCAGGAGGACAAGTTCATAAATGATGACTAGATGCAGCCATCTCCATTCACTTCTCCCTCATCAAAGGAGCCTGATGGACGCTGCGTTATTTTCATTATTCAAATGAGCGGCGATCGCCGCGATCTCTCCCAGGCTGTCTGCTCGCCCCGTCCCCGACTCCATTTATCCTCATTACCCTTCTACCCCATCTTCCTTCACAGCTGCTAAATCTCAGCTGCACACTTAGGCGCGATGTATCTCAATCCATTCACGCCGAGGATGGCGCGTTTTTCTGAATGGTGAACCCTTTATAATAACGAGATATCGTTTAGTGAAAATTTGCGCGCCGTGTTTTTAGACTGCGGATTGATTGGCGTATTAGAGGACATACTGTGCGGGGGGATCCTGCGAACAAGTATGGCCGGGGCTCTGCAGAACATCTGAAGACCTCAACTCAATAACTGAAGATTTGCAACCTTTAGAGGAACAAAAAAGCCCAAATGCTGCACACGAGCAACAGCTCAGGTGTCAGACAGGTGAAATCGGCTTCAGTCCGGCTCCGTCCAGGACACGCCCCCCCCCCCCAATACGCTTCACCCTGGCCAGTCATGGAAGTCCTAAGAAGAGAAGAACACTTACCTGTTTGGGTGAAAACAAGTGAAATTGACTTAATCCCAGCTTCATCCAAGCCACGCCCCCCAATGCACTTACTTATTTATTTATTTATTTATTTATCGAGTTTATATAGCGCCAAAGGGTTTGCTCAGCGCTGTACAATAGAGGGGGGACAATACATGAAACAGAACAGTAGCATCAAACAGTACACAAGGGGTAAGAGGGCCCTACTCTTTCGAGCTTACAATCTAGGAGGGAGGGGGTAGAGGCACAGGAGGAAACGGCTGTGGGGGATGGAGTGGTAGGAGGAGGGAAGGGCAGCGGCCGTTAGGTGAGGGTGGGGTAGGCTTCCCTGAAGAGGTGGGTTTTCAGGGAGCGCCTGAAGGTGAGGAGGGAAGGTGACAGTCTGATGGATTGGGGTAGTGAGTTTCAGAGGATGGGGGAGGACCTGGAGAAGTCTTGCAGTCGTGCGTGGGAGGAGGAGACCAGGGAGCAAGATAGAAGGAGGTCCTGTGAAGAGCGAAGGGTACGGGTAGGGTGGTACCTGGGAATCAGGTCGGTGAGGTGGTTAGGGGCAGTGTTGTGAATGGCCTTATAGGTCAGGGTGAGCAATTTGAATTTAATGCGTTGGGCAATGGGGAGCCAGTGGAGGGAGAGGCAGAGGGGGTGGCAGAGGTGGAGCGGCTGGTGAGGTGGATGAGTCTGGCCGCTGAGTTCAGGATGGTCTGAAGCGGGGAGAGCCTGCACTGGGGTAGGCCGGTGAGGAGGGAGTTGCAGTAGTCCAGGCGTGAGATAATCAGGGAGTGTACTAGTAGTTTAGTGGTGTCTGGGGTAAGGAAGGTGCGTATCTTGGCGATGTTCCGGAGGTGGAGCCTGCATGTGTTTGTGAGAGATTTGATATGAGGTTGAAAGGAAAGGTTTGAGTCCAGAATGACTCCAAGGACCTTGGCTTGCTGGGCGGGATTGATGGTGGTGTTGATGGTAGTGATGGAAAGGATGGGGGGGGGGGCGCGGGCTGGGGGGAAGATGAGAAGCTCGGTTTTGGAGAGGTTGAGTTTGAGGAAATGGAGCGACATCCAGTCAGAGATGTCGTTTAGGAGGTGAGTGATGCGGGCGGAGAATGTGGGGGTGAGGTGGGGGGTGGAGAGGTAGATTTGAGTATCATCAGCATAGAGGTGGTAATTGAAGCCGTGGGAGTGTATGAGTTTGCCAAGGGAGGAGGTGTAGATGGAGAAGAGAAGGGGTCCAAGGACAGAGCCCTGGGGGACCCCAACAGAGAGGGGGAGTGAGGAGGAGGTGGCACCGTTGTAGGAAACGCTGAAGGAGCGTTGGGATAGATAGGACGAGAACCAAGAGAGAGCGGTGTCTCTGATGCCAAGGGAGAGTAGTTTATTAAGGAGGAGGGGGGTGGTCGACTGTGTCAAAGGCCGCGGAAAGGTCTAGGAGGAGGAGGAGGACAGAGTAGTCGCCTTTGGCGGTTAGTAGATCGTTGGTGATTTTGAGGAGGGCAGTTTCGGTGGAGTGAAGGGGACGGAAGCCGGACTGTAGTGGGTCAAGGAGGTTGTTGTCAGTCAGGTGGGCACTTAGGCGATCGAAGACCAAGCGCTCAAGGAGCTTGGAAGTGAGTGGCAGCAGGGAAATTGGTCTGAGGTTGTTGAGGTCAGTGGGGTCCAGGGAGGGCTTTTTGAGTATGGGGGTGATGTGCGCATGTTTTAGGGGGGAGGGGAAGACGCCAGTAGAGAGGGAGAGATTAAAGATGTGGGTAAGGGAGCGGATGAGGGAAGAGGGGGGTGACCGGAGGAGTTGAGAGGGGATAGGGTCCAGGGGGCAGGTAGTGAGGCGGGCTTCTGAGAAGACTCTGCTGACTTCCTCAGTGGTAGTAGGGCTGAAGGAGTGCACTTCACCCTGGCCAGTCATGGAAGTCCTGAGAAGAACACTTACCTGTTTGGGTGAAAACAGGTGAAATAGACTTCAGCCCGCCTCCATTTAGGCCACGCCCCCCAAATGCGCTTCACCCTGGCCAGTCAGGAAGGTCCTAAGAAGAGAACACTTACCTATTTGGGTGAAAACTGATGAAATAGACTTCAGCCCGCCTCCATCCAGGCCACGCCCCCCCCTATTCTTTTATTTTCTTTTTTATTCCAATGGATTCTATTATTTTCTATTCCTTTATTTTCTATTCTATTTTTTCTGTTTTACTCTATTATTTTCTACTGTATTCTGTTCTATTCTTTTATTTTCTATTCTGATTTTTCCTCTATTTTTTTCTTTTCTATTCCTTTATTTTCTATACTATTTTGTTTTATTATTTTCTGCTGTATTCTGTTCTATTCTATTTTCTATTATTTTCTTTTTTCATTTAATCTTTTCTATTCTAGTCTATTCTTTTATTTTCTTTTTTATTCCAATGGATTCTATTCTTTTTTATTCCTTTATTTTATATTCTATTTTGTTGTGTTTTACTCTATTATTTTCTGCTGTATTCTGTTCTATTCTTTTATGTTCTTTTTTCGGCTATTATATTCTAGTGTATTCTATTCCTTTATTTTCTATTCTATTTTGTTCTGTTTTACTATATTATTTTCCACTGTATTCTGTTCTAGTCTTTTATTTTCTATTCTGTTTTTTCCTCTATTTTTTATTTTCTATTCTATTCTAATGGATTCTATTCTTTTCTATTCCTTTATTTTCTATTCTATTTTGTTTTATTATTTTCTACTGTATTCTGTTCTATTTTTTTATTTTCTATTCTTTTCTTTTTTCCTCTATTCTTCTAGTCTATTCTTTTATTTTCTATTCTAATGGATTCTTTTCTTTTTTATTCCATTATTTTCTATTCTCTTTTGTTGTGTTTTACTCTATTATTTTCTACTGTATTCTGTTCTATTCTTTTATTTTCTATTCTGATCTTGTTTCCTCTATTCTATTTGTTTCTTTTCTTTTCTATTCTATTCTTTTCTAGTTCTTTATTTTCTGTTCTATTCTTGTTTTCAAATTCAAATTCGTTTTCTGGATGTTTTTGAATTCGAATCGATTCAAATTTCGCCCAAATTCAAGTTTCGTTATTTCAGATTCATGTAAATGAGTTACTCTACTAATTCAGACTTTGGATACATCCGAATCTGCGAATAGCAGAAAATGTATCCGAATTTCGATGTGGAACAAAACTACCTGCATGTGCCTAGCCCAGATGTATGTAGGAAACAAGAACCCCTCAAAGAAACGTATCTGAAAGGGAAGGAGCCGGCGCTGTACAGGACCTGGAAATGGCGGAACATTTTCAGCGGTGAGTTTTCTAGGGCCGGTTGTGACATGAAAAGGAACATTTGAACGGTTGCTAGGTGAGCGGCTGGATTTTGCCGTGCTCCAGATTTTATAAATAAATTCCCAAGTCTCGCTCGGCGCTCTCTTTACTCGCGTTTTTGCGGACTGGTTATGTATAATGCGGTTTGATTTTACTGGTCGCATGTCACTCGGTAATACGTTGTTGCTTCACGAAAAAAAAAAAAACAGAAAAAAAAAACAATGTGCAGCTTAAAATAATCGCTGAAAATGAAGGCGACATTCACACTTCAGCGACGGCGTCTTTGGCCGCTTTTCCTGCGTTTGCACCCGAGTTTGTTCACGCGTTTTTATTTCAGTCCCTTGTTGCTGGAAGTGGGAGACCATTGTTAGGTGCAACATTGGGCGACGTTACATATGTCTCTTAGATTGTAAGCTCCCAGGATCAGGCCCCTCCTTTCCCTCTTGTATTGAACTGTATTGTTGCTGATTTGTCTCCCGTTATATTGTAAAGCGCTGAGCAAACTGTTGGCGCCAGAAATCCTGTATAATAATAATAATAATATAAATCCTGTATAATAATAATAATAATGTAAATCTTGTATAATAATAATATAAATCCTGTATTATAATAATAATAATAATAATATAAATCCTGTATAATAATAATAATATAAATCCTGTATAATAATAATAATATAAATCCTGTATAAAAATAATAATAATAATAATAATAATAATAAAATAAATCTTGTATAAAAATAATAATAATATTAAAATAAATCTTGTATAATAATAATATTATTAATAATAATATAAATCCTGTATTATAATAATAATAATAATATAAATCCTGTATAATAATAATATTATTAATAATAATATAAATCCTGTATTATAATAATAATAATAATATAAATCATGTATAATAATAATAATAATAATAATAAAAATCCTGTATAATAATAATAATATAAATCTTGTATAATAATAATAATAATAATGTAAATCCTGTATAAAAATAATAATAATAATAATAATAAAATAAATCTTGTATAATAATAATAATATAAATCCTGTATATTAATAATAATATAAATCCTGTATAATAATAATATTAATAATAATAATATAAATCCTGTATTATTATAATAATAATATAAATCCTGTATAATAATAATAATATAAATCCTGTATAATAATAATAATAATAATAATAATATAAATCCTGTATAATAATAATAATAATAATAATATAAATCTTGTATAATAATAATAATAATAATAATATAAATTCTGTATAAAAATAATAATAATAATAATAATAAAATTAATCCTGTATAATAATAATAATAATATAATATGTATTCTATTGGGGGCCACTAATGCGCAATCCCGCCACACCAGAGAAGCCCCCCCCGTACTTTATCTTAGCATCAGTTACTGCACACGGCTCAGGTGTGTACAGACACCATAGAAGAACATGGAGATTTGAGTGTCAAGTGTTTCATCGCTTCAGCAATCACAAGTCTCGCGTCACAGCTATGCAGTCTTAGCCATTTCTGCACTATAGTTTGCGTTGCGTTTTTGCGCCTGCACCTCCCTGCACCAGGGAGAGCGGATATAGAGAATGCGGGGTCCGGGGAGAGCAGATATAGTGAATGCGGGGTCCGGGGAGAGTGGATATAGTGAATGCGGGGTCCGGGGGGAGCGGATATAGTGAATGCGGGGTCCGGGGAGAGCGGATACAGTCAATGCGGGGTCCGGGGAGAGCGGATATAGTGAATGCGGGGTCCGGGGAGACCGGATATAGTGAATGCGGGGTCCGGGGAGAGCGGATATAGTGAATGCGGGGTCCGGGGAGAGCGGATATAGCGAATGCGGGGTCCGGGGAGAGCGGATATAGTGAACGCGGGGTCCGGGGAGAGCGAATATAGGGAATGCGGGGTCCGGGGAGAGCGGATACAGTAAATGCGGGGTCCGGGGAGAGCGGATATAGTGAATGCAGGGTCCGGGGAGAGCGGATATAGTGAATGCGGGGTCTGGGGAGAGCGGATATAGTGAATGCGGGGTCCGGGGAGAGCGGATATAGTGAATGCGGGGTCCGGAGAGAGCGGATATAGTGAACGCGGGGTCCGGGGAGAGCGGATGTAGTGAATGCGGGGTCCGGGGAGACCAGATGTAGTGAATGCGGGGTCTGGGGAGAGCGGATGTAGTGAATGCGGGGTCCGGGGAGAGCGGATGTAGTGAATGCGGGGTCCGGGGAGAGGGGATGTAGTGAATGCGGGGTCCGGGGAGAATGGATATAGTGAATGCGGGGTCCGGGGAGAGCGGATATAGTGAACGCGGGGTCCGGGGAGAGCGGATATAGCGAATGCGGGGTCCGGGGAGAGCGGATATAGTGAATGCGGGGTCCGGGGAGAGCGGATGTAGTGAATGCGGGGTCCGGGGAGAGGGGATGTAGTGAATGCGGGGTCCGGGGAGAATGGATATAGTGAATGCGGGGTCCGGGGAGAGCGGATATAGTGAACGCGGGGTCCGGGGAGAGCGGATATAGTGAATGCGGGGTCCGGGGAGAGGGGATATAGTGAATGCGGGGTCCGGGGAGAGCGGATATAGTGAATGCGGGGTCCGGGGAGAGGGGATATAGTGAACGCGGGGTCCGGGGAGAGCGGATATAGTGAATGCGGGGTCCGGGGAGAGGGGATATAGTGAATGCGGGGTCCGGGGACAGTGGATATAGTGAATGCGGGGTCCGGGGAGAACGGATATAGTGAATGCGGGGTCCGGGGAGAGCGGATATAGTGAATGCGGGGTCCGGGGAGAGGGGATATAGTGAATGCGGGGTCCGGGGACAGTGGATATAGTGAATGCGGGGTCCAGGGAGAACGGATATAGTGAATGCGGGGTCCGGGAGAGCGGATATAGTGAATGCGGGGTCCGGGGAGAGGGGATATAGTGAACGCGGGGTCCGGGGAGAGCGGATATAGTGAATGCGGGGTCCGGGGAGAGGGGATATAGTGAATGCGGGGTCCGGGGACAGTGGATATAGTGAATGCGGGGTCCGGGGAGAACGGATATAGTGAATGCGGGGTCCGGGGAGAGCGGATATAGTGAATGCGGGGTCCGGGGAGAGGGGATATAGTGAATGCGGGGTCCGGGGACAGTGGATATAGTGAATGCGGGGTCCGGGGAGAACGGATATAGTGAATGCGGGGTCCGGGAGAGCGGATATAGTGAATGCGGGGTCCGGGGAGAGGGGATATAGTGAACGCGGGGTCCGGGGAGAGCGGATATAGTGAATGCGGGGTCCGGGGAGAGGGGATATAGTGAATGCGGGGTCCGGGGACAGTGGATATAGTGAATGCGGGGTCCGGGGAGAACGGATATAGTGAATGCCGTTGCCGGCAGATCGGTTCTGTTGCAGCATACCGATCCTTAGATGTGGCGGCTGCATTAGTTTTTTTTTTTAGGATTTTTTTCCCATTTTTACACCTGGTGATCCAACAAGTAACAAACTTCCTGTCTTAGGGTGTCTCCACTCTGAATGGAGGAATAACGGAGACATCCTTGGGTATCAGCATTGTCAGGGGAAAGTGGAGTGTTAGATGGACTAGCAGATTTAGATGAACTAACAAATTAAAGCTGAACCCCAGATAGCTCTTTATAAGCAAGTTACAGCAACAGGAATAAATGGGTGATACATGATGAAGCCCTTTGCGGACAAAACGCGTAGGGGGCGGGTGGGTGACGGGTAGGATCTCATGCTGTGGAATTGTGTCATTGAAATGAATTGATTTAAAAGCAATGTGATGTCGTCAGTGTGCAACCTGTTCCTTCCTCTTGATGGTTGTGGGGCGCTCCCGTGGGTGGACATCGACAAGTGCCGAAGGACCAAGAAAGGTAAGCGCATGAAGGGGCTTGAAGGTTCCCTTATGGAAGAAAAATATATTGTAAAAATATTCTTCTGAAATATATTGACATATATTTGAAATGCTACAATTTTGGCCGTATTCAATATATTTCAAAATATATATATATACTGTATGTTTAAATGTGTTTTTATTAATTAAATTATTTAAATACATTTCAAATATCCTGTATGTCTTTAAAAATACAAATCTACATTTTTGGAAAGCATTTACAAGTATATGTAAAAATATATGTTAAAATGACTTTTTTTATGTTAACATAAAAAAAATCTGAAGAATATATTTAAAATTATATTTTTTTAAAAATATATATTTTTTAAATATATTCTTCAGATTTTTTTTTACAAATAAAAAAATCATTTTAACATATATTTGTAAATGCATTCCAAAAATGTAGATTTGTATTTAAAAAGACATACAGGATATTTGAAAATGTATTTTTAAGAATATTTTTCATACATCTTGTAATAAAAATGCATTTCAACATGCAGTATATACATACAGTCATGGCCGAAATTGTTGGCACCCTTGATATTTCTCCAGGAAATCATGTATTTCTCACGAAACGTATTGCATTAACACATGTTTTGCTATACACATGTTTATTCCCTTTGTGTGTATTGGGACAAAACAAAAAAAGGGAGGAAAGAAAGCAAATTCGACATAATGTCACACAAACCTCCAAAAATGGGCTGGACAAAAGTATTGGCACCCTTTCACAACTGCGGATAAATAAGAATGTTACAAGCATGTGATGCTCCTGTAAACTCACCTGGGGCAAGTAACAGGTGTGGGCAATATAGAAATCACACCTGAAAGCAGATAAAAAGGAGAGACGTTCACTTAACCTTTGCATTGTGTGTCTGTCTGTGCCACACTAAGCATGGACAACAGAAAGAGGAGACGAGAACTGTCTGAGGACCTGAGAACCAAAATTGTGGCAAAATATCAACAATCTCAAGGTTACAAGTCCATCTCCAGAGAACTAGATTTGCCTTTGTCCACAGTGCGCAACATTATCAAGAAGTTTGCAACCCATGGCACTGTAGCTAATCTCCCTGGTCGTGGACGGATGAGGAAAATTGATGAAAGATTGCAACGCAGAATAGTCCGGATGGTGGATAAGCAGCCCCAAACATGTTCCAAAGACATTCAAGCTGTCCTGCAGGCTCAGGGAGCATCAGTGTCAGCGCGAACTATCCGTCGACATTTAAATGAAATGAAACGCTATGGCAGGAGACCCAGGAGGACCCCACTGCTGACACAGAGACATAAAAAAGCAAGACTACAGTTTGCCAAAATGTACTTGAGTAAGCCAAAAGCCTTCTGGGAAAACGTCTTGTGGACAGATGAGACCAAGATAGAGCTTTTCGGTAAAGCACATCATTCTACTGTTTACCGAAAACGGAATGAGGCCTACAAAGAACAAAACACAGTACCTACGGTAAAATATGGTGGAGGTTCAATGATGTTTTGGGGTTGTTTTGCTGCCTCTGGCACTGGGTGCCTTGACTGTGTGCAAGGCATCATGAAATCTGAGGATTACCAAAGGATTTTGGGTCGCACTGTAGGGCCCAGTGTCAGAAAGCTGGGTCTGCGTCCAAGATCCTGGGTCTTCCAGCAGGACAATGACCCCAAACATACGTCAAAAAGCACTCAGAAATGGATGGCAAAGAAGCGCTGGAGAGTTCTGAAGTGGCCAGCAATGAGCCCAGATCTAAATCCCATTGAACACCTGTGGAGAGATCTTAAAATTGCTGTTGGGAAAAGGTGTCCTTCCAATAAGAGAGACCTGGAGCTGTTTGCAAAGGAAGAGTGGTCCAAAATTCCGGGTGAGAGGTGTCAGAAGCTTATTGATGGTTATAGGAAGCGACTGATTTCAGTTATGTTTTCCAAAGGGTGTGCAACCAAATATTAAGTTAAGGGTGCCAATACTTTTGTCCAGCCCATTTTTGGGGTTTTGTGTGACATTATGTCATATTTGCTTTTCTGCCTCTGTTTTATATTTGTTCCAATACATACAAAGGGAATAAACATGTGTATAGCAAAACATGTGTTAATGCAATACCTTTTTTGTGTGAAATACTTGATTTTCAGGAAAAATATCAAGGGTGCCAACAATTTCGGCCATGACTGTATGTGTGTGTGTATATGTATATATATATGTGTATATATATATATATATATATATATATATATATATATATATGTGTGTGTATATATATATTAATTGAAATATATTTTTAAATATATTGAATACAGCCAAAATTGTAGCATTTCAAATATATTTTCCTTCCATGTGGGTTTGCTGCTGGTCCATCATGCAAGTAATGTCCTGCTTGGGATTTGAACTGATGGCCCCAGTCATTTTTTTTTTAACTTCCTTTATTTTTCCCTTGTGATCCTGCCAGTAACACACTTCCTGTCTTTGGGGTGCCTCCATTCCTGGATGGAGGAGCCATGGAGACACCTTTGGACATCAGCATTGTCAGCGGATTAACTTGACCAACAAATTAAGACCAAATGCCAACTAAACATTTTTTTTAAAGCCGTTACAGAAACAGTTATTTTTCCTAAGGTTTTACATCAACACCTAAAAGCTGATCATGGTAAGCACCCCGGTCAGTGGTAAATGGTTTGTTTTAACCCTCTAACTGCCACTTTTGCTGGACAGCTTGGTCTGTTACGCCGGGTTCACACCTAAGCGTTTTCTGCAGAAATGCATTCCAGTCCATTGAACATGATTTCCTATGGGACGGGTTCACATCTCTGCGTTTTCTCTGCTGCGTTTTTTGGAAAGGGGCGGGGACTTTTTTGAATGCAAAAAGTTGCGTTTTTGTTTCTATAGATCTCAATGGAAACGCTTCAGCAAAGCACGTATTGCGTTTTTGCTGTGTTTTGATGCGTTTTGCATTTTTAATCTGCCTAGCAACAAGAAAAATAATAAAAATGAAAAAAAAACCGCATCAAAAATGCATCAAAAACCGCAAGTGCAAAAACGCAAAACGCAATTCAGAAACGGCTCAAACGCAACCTGCACAGGTGTGAACCTAGACTTAATGGAAGATGAAAACTAACAGACCAAGGGCTTGTTCACACACATGGGATTGGGGGGGGGGGGGGAATCCCACAATTGAGTCATACTTTTACTCCCCCTCAACCGCTGCCCATTCTAGCTGCAAAGACAGTGGCCGGAAGGAACGCGACCCCCTGTTGCGTTCGGCGGGTGTAGTGCCCAGTGAACATGGCCCAACTCAAGTGCATGGGGCAGCTCTGCAACCTCATGGGGTTCCGGGTGTTAAAGCAGACGAAGAGGAATTGCTACAAGGCCTTCTCACCGCCTGTCTAATGCCCTCTGAAGAGCGATCCGATCGTGCCCGTACTGTGAACAAGCCCTTTCTGGCAGGATCACCGGGTGAAAATACAGGAAAAAAGCCTAAAAAAAAGAAAAAGAAAACTAACGCAGCCACCACATCGAAGGATTAGAACTCCAATGTAAAGACTTTTTTTTTTAGATTTGAACATTCTGCAAAGGATGTTGGGAGACCTCCGATGTGATTGCTAATATTCTTCATCATTTCTTGCAGTGAATTCCATACATCGGAGAGACGGACGGTGATGGGCACAGACTGTTCTGTGCTGTCAGACTCTGTCACCGTGGATTCTCCCTTCCTTGCAGCACCGCGGTGCAGGATTTGGCTCTCAGTACAACAATGGAGCAATATCAGATTGATTGACCCATTGCTGCCTTATGCTTGGAGTAGTGGAGGCTGATGAACCCGGAGTGGGGGTGATAAACCCGGAGTGGGGGTTGATGAACCCAGAGTGGGATTTGATGAACCCGGAACAGTTGATGAACCCGGAATGGGGGTTGATGAACCCCGAACAGGGGTTGATGAACCCGGAGCGGAGGTTGATGAACCCGGAGCAGAGGTTGATGGACCCGGAGCGGGAATTGATGTGAACCCGGAATGGGGGTTGTTGAACCCGGAACAGGGATTATTGAACCCGGAGCTGGGGCTGATGAACCCGGAGTGGGGGTTGATGAATCCGGAACGGGGGTTGTTGAACCCGGAACGGGGGTTAATGAACACGGAACAGGGGTTGTTGAACCCGGAACGGGGGTTGATGGCCGCAGAGTGACGGACGGATCGCACCGGGTGAATTCTTGGCCTAGAAAAGCCTCGCCCACCTCATGGAGCTTTGTTCACCTTTAGGCATCTGGTTACCCTGGGCCTGGACTGGATGGGGCTTCACTGAGAGCAGATCTGGTGCCACACCGACTACACATCACATTCTGTGTATACCGGGAACTGTTACAGGAAATGCCATCTGCAGTTCACACAGCGGCTATGTTTATTCATAGTAAACCTGGTTTCAAGCAGTTATTGTAGCAACTGCCAAAATGTAAGATCTGTGCTACCAGTCTTATAATAATAATAATAGTGCCCCATCATTGGTGTCAGTGGGAGGAATAGTGCCTCATCATTGGTGTCAGTGGGAGGAATAGTGCCCCATCATTGGTGTCAGTGGGAGGAATAGTGCCCCATCATTGGTGTCAGTGGGAGGAATAGTGCCCCATCATTGGTGTCAGTGGGAGGAATAGTGCCCCATCATTGGTGTCAGTGGGAGGAATAGTGCCCCATCATTGGTGTCAGTGGGAGGAATAGTGCCCCATCATTGGTGTCAGTGGGAGGAATAGTGCCCCATCATTGGTGTCAGTGGGAGGAATAGTGCCCCATCATTGGTGTCAGTGGGAGGAATAGTGCCCCATCATTGGTGTCAGTGGGAGGAATAGTGTCCTATCATTGGTGTCAGTGGGAGGAATAGTGCCCCATCATTGGTGTCAGTGGGAGGAATAGTGCCCCATCATTGGTGTCAGTGGGAGGAATAGTGCCCCATCATTGGTGTCAGTGGGAGGAATAGTGCTCCATCATTGGTGTCAGTGGGAGGAATAGTACCCCATCATTAGTGTCAGTGGGAGGAATAGTGTTCCATCATTGGTGTCAGTGGGAAGAATAGTGTTCCATCATTGGTGTCAGTGGGAGGAATAGTGTCCCATCATTGGTATCAGTGGGAGGAATAGTGCCCCATCATTGGTGTCAGTGGGAGGAATAGTGCCCCATCATTGGTGTCAGTGGGAGGAATAGTGCCCCATCATTGATGTCAGTGGGAGGAATAGTGCCCCATCATTGGTGTCAGTGGGAGGAATAGTGCCCCATCATTGGTGTCAGTGGGAGGAATAGTGCCCCATCATTGGTGTCAGTGGGAGGAATAGTGCCCCATCATTGGTGTCAGTGGGAGGAATAGTGCCCCATCATTGGTGTCAGTGGGAGGAATAGTGCTCCATCATTGGTGTCAGTGGGAGGAATAGTGCCTCAAGGGCCAGATAAATGCCAACAAAGAGCAACATTTGGCCCGTGGCCCGCAGTTTGGTGACCACTACCTCACCAGATCGAACGTTACAAAATATAGATATACTTGAACGAATGAACAGATATCTGCGTTCTATGGGGCCTCTGATGCCTCCACACGGTGTAGCCATCAACCTTTGTACCCGCTAAAGCCGGATGTGATCAGCATTGCGACAACTCCGGACGCTGCGCCGGTACGGTCACTCCGAGGCCCCGCCATGGCACGGCTTCCCCTCACTCTGCCATTTGCAAATCGGCCCCGGAGCGTCGGCTCGATCCATCCTTTTCCAAAGCGTAGCCGTAAAAACAACAAAACGGCGCCGGGGATTGGCCAGCCCATCAAACGCGGGATATGAAAGCGTCAGGCGAGCCCATCACCCCACGTCGCAGCGCTGGATATATGAAGCATTAAAAAAACCGAGCCGGCGTCTCCTGGAGGATCTAATGAGGATGGATACAGTCCGGTATGAATCAACAAGACACACAGCGCAGTCCCATTAGTCTGCTGACTAGGTGTCATTATGAGCTCCGGAGAGGCGGAAGGATGAAGGATGGCTCGGCTCCGCACAGATGCACGAGATGCATATGAGGTTGAATCCTCCAGGATATCGGAGCCATCAATCCATTCAATGGAGGCATTACCTCTTCCTCCATCTATATGCATCAATGGCATCCATGAGATATACACAGTTCCAGCCACCGAAACATCGGTGACATTTATACTGCGCATTGTCCTTCCCGCCAACAGACACTTTTTACAGCGTGTTGCTGAGAGACGCGTGTTTTATCGCTGGGAGCATGACGTCCACCGGGGGGGGGGGGGCGCATCGGAGGGGCGCTTTACCTTTACTTTTATTGTATGATTTATGTAGTGCCGGAATGTGGGACCAATCCATACATTTATCATCTCGCTTCCCCGTCAGAGACCTCCAGAGACACAGCCAAAGAGGAAAATGCCTCCATCTACACCACACATGGACAGCAGAGCTGGAGTGTGAGAGGAAGAAGCAGCACAAGGATCCAATCAGTTCAAGTGCTGACAGGAGGGGAGGAATGAGACGACTTTCTCCACCTATTCACCCCAGAGGAACCTTTGGACTAGTTTTCAGACCTTCTAATAATTACTATATCTACAGCACTGGGTACCTTGGCGGTCAGTGGGAAGAATGTCCCTTACATTGGGGGTCAGTGGGAAGAATGTCCCTTACATTGGGGGTCAGTGGGAAGAATGTCCCTTACATTGGAGGTCAGTGGGAAGAATGTCCCTTACATTGGGGGTCAGTGGGAAGAATGTCCCTTACATTGGGGGTCAGTGGGAAGAATGCCCCTTACATTGGGGGTCAGTGGGAAGAATGTCCCTTACATTGGGGGTCAGTGGGAAGAATGTCCTTTACATTGGTGATCAGTGGGAAGAATGTCCCTTACATTGGGGGTCAGTGTGAAGAATGTCCCTTACATTGGGGGTCAGTGGGAAGAATGTTCCTTACATTGGGGGTCAGTGGGAAGAATGTCCCTTACATTGGGGGTCAGTGGGAAGAATGTCCCTTACATTGGTGGTCAGTGGGAAGAATGCTCCTTACATTGGTGGTCAGTGGGAAGAATGTCCCTTACATTGGTGGTCAGTGGGAAGAATGCTCCTTACATTGGTGGTCAGTGGGAAGAATGCTCCTTACATTGGGGGTCAGTGGGAAGAATGTCCCTTACATTGGGGGTCGGTGGGAAGAATGTCCCTTACATTGGTGGTCAGTGGGAAGAATGTCCCTTACATTGGTGATCAGTGGGAAGAATGTCCCTTACATTGGGGGTCAGTGGGAAGAATGTCCCTTACATTGGTGATCAGTGGGAAGAATGTCCCTTACATTGGGGGTCAGTGGGAAGAATGTCCCTTACATTGGGGGTCAGTGGGAAGAATGTCCCTTACATTGGGGGGTCAGTGGGAAGAATGCCCCTTACATTGGGGGTCAGTGGGAAGAATGTCCCTTACATTGGGGGTCAGTGGGAAGAATGCCCCTTACATTGGGGGTCAGTGGGAAGAATGCCCCTTACATTGGGGGTCAGTGGGAAGAATGTCCCTTACATTGGGGATCAGTGGGAAGAATGTCCCTTACATTGGGGGTCAGTGGGAAGAATGTCCCTTACATTGGGGGTCAGCTGGAAGAATATCCCTTACATTGGTGGTCAGTTTGAAGAATGTCCCTTACATTGGTGGTCAGTGTGAAGAATGTCCCTTACATTGGGGGTCAGTGGGAAGAATATCCCTTACATTGGGGGTCAGTGGGAAGAATGTCCCTTACATTGGGGGTCAGTGGGAAGAATGTCCCTTACATTGGGGATCAGTGTGAAGAATGTCCCTTACATTGGGGGTCAGTGGGAAGAATGTCCCTTACATTGGGGGTCAGTGGGAAGAATGTCCCTTACATTGGGGGTCAGTGCGAAGAATGTTCCTTACATTGGGGGTCAGTGGGAAGAATGTCCCTTACATTGGGGGTCAGTGGGAAGAATGTCCTTTACATTGGTGATCAGTGGGAAGAATGTCCCTTACATTGGGGGTCAGTGGGAAGAATGTCCCTTACATTGGGGGTCAGTGGGAAGAATGTCCCTTACATTGGGGATCAGTGGGAAGAATGTCCCTTACATTGGTGGTCAGAGGGAAGAATGTCCCTTACATTGGTGGTCAGTGGGAAGATTGCCCCTTACATTGGGGGTCAGTGGGAAGAATGTCCCTTACATTGGGGGTCAGTGGGAAGAATATCCCTTACATTGGGGGTCAGTGTGAAGAATGTTCCTTACATTGGTGGTCAGTGTGAAGAATTTTCCTTACATTGGTGGTCAGTGGGAAGAATATCCCTTACATTGGGGGTCAGTGGGAAGAATGTCCCTTACATTGGGGGTCAGTGGGAAGAATGTCCCTTACATTGGGGGTCAGTGGGAAGAATGTCCCTTACATTGGGGGTCAGTGGGAAGAATGTCCCTTACATTGGGGGTCAGTGGGAAGAATGTCCCTTACATTGGGGGTCAGTGGGTAGGATGTCCCTTACATTGGGGGTCAGTGGGAAGAATGTCCCTTACATTGGGGGTCAGTGGGAAGAATGTCCCTTACATTGGGGGTCAGTGGGAAGAATGTCCCTTACATTGGGGGTCAGTGGGAAGAATGTCCCTTACATTGGGGGTCAGTGGGAAGAATGTCCCTTACATTGGGGGGCAGTGGGAAGAATGTCCCTTACATTGGGGGTCAGTGGGTAGGATGTCCCTTACATTGGGGGTCAGTGGGAAGAATGTCCCTTACATTGGGGGTCAGTGGGAAGAATGTCCCTTACATTGGGGGTCAGTGGGAAGAATGTCCCTTACATTGGGGGTCAGTGGGAAGAATGTCCCTTACATTGGGGGTCAGTGGGAAGAATGTCCCTTACATTGGGGGGCAGTGGGAAGAATGCTGGTTACATTTTTGGTCAATAGGAAGTTAGCTAAAAAAAGATTATTGTTGTCAGTGGTTACTGACCTGAGAAACAACAACTGCTAATTTCTCAAGGAACACCTAATAATCTCTGAGGAAACCTTTGGATTCCACTGAACCTTTGATGAGAAAGGCTGTAGTAGAGTGACGGAAAGATGAGCTCATCACTGTTCTGCTTCCCCTTTCACTGTCCAATCATAGATGGGAGCCGGTCCAGGACAAACAAATGGCTTGAATGATGTTGGCCACCAGACTGATGACATCTAAAGGCAGAAACAAGTGCTGTGGGGGAAATCTCTGAATCGAAGGCGAATATTGCAGCAAAAGCTGGTTTTATCATTTATTGGGCTCTTCATTTTTATCTTGTTACTGTTTTTGTGGCCCATCACCAAGACTGGCCGCTGAGTTTCCTCTCTCTGATGACAATACATACAGGGGCTTCGCTTAAAAAAAATGTGACCAGACCTTTTCTCTGGTGAACAGTCTTAGCTCTCTGAGCTTTTTCTCCTCCCGGTTGTCAGCGGCCCTTCTTCTCAGTCCATCCTCTACTCCTCCCTCCCTCCCGCTGATAATAATGAGTTGAGACACTTTTATTATCATTATTAATTAGCACTTTCAAGCAAAGGGATTAAATCAATATGGTGGCTGAAACTAATTTTAACAAGCCATTGAAATCAATCACCGGAGCTTTATCTACATAAATGCCACTAAACCCAGCTCGTTAGTGTAACATTAGCTGGGAAGAAAGAGCAGCGAAAATATAAGTGACGGAGAGACCGCCGAGCTTTTAATTAGGAAGACAAAGGGATGTGCTGAGTCTCATCCGTAATCCAATTCCACTTGCACAGTCCTGCAATGTGCTGTAAATGTGACCATGTAGCAAAGCGATCTTTACTGCCGCAACACAAATCACATCAAAAGCTCTCAGCTCGTTGACGGCTTCTACATTCTTATTAGGATGTCCACACTTATTTAGTGAGGCGAAGAGATCAATGTGCAACATTCCATCCATCTTCCACTTATCTGACCTCGGGAAACTGAAATCTGATGGGCCACTCTGGGTTCCTGTACGTCATCAATGTCTTCTGCTCCACCATACAAGCCTTATGGAGGTTCTATGGTTAGATGGTTAGATGTTAAGATGAACATTCCCACTGCCAACCATGGGCAGACACTTATTTAGTAAGGAAAAGAGATCAATGTGCAACATTCCATCCATCTTCCACTTATCTGACCTCGGGAAACTGAAATCTGATGGACCACTCTGGGTTCCTGTACGTCATCAATGTCTTCTGCTCCACCATACAAGCCTTATGGAGGTTCTATGGTTAGATGGTTAGATGTTAAGATGAACATTCCCACTGCCAACCATGGGCAGACACTTATTTAGTAAGGCAAAGAGTGGAAGTACAACAATCCATCCATCTTCCACTTATCTGACCTCGAGAAACTGAAATCTGATGGACCACTATTGGTTCCTGTATGTCAGCAATGTCTTCTGCTCCACCATACAGGCCTTATGGAGGTTCTATGAAGGACTGGGCTCCACAAGCATGTTATCTTGTATTGAACATAACTCTACTAATCATTGATGTACATAAACACTACAATGGTCAGCCCAGTAGGTTGCATAGGCTTTGCAGCTCAATAGTAAGTCATGTTTTAGCAGCAATATGGCGGATGGTTGGATTTAAAGGTGAACATTCCCACTGCTATCCATGTACAGACTCCTATTTAGTAAGGCAAACATTCCATCCATCTTTCACTTATCTGACCTAGGGAAACTGAAATCTGATGGACCACTATGGGTTCCTGTACGTCATCAATGTCTTCTGCTCCACCATACAAGCCTTATGGAGGTTCTATGGTTAGATGGTTAGATTTTAAGACGAACATTCCCACTGCCAACCATGGGTAGACACTTATTTAGTAAGGAAAAAAGTGGAAGTACAACAATCCATCCATCTTCCACTTATCTGACCTCGGGAAACTGAAATCTGATGGGCCACTCTGGGTTCCTGTACGTCATCAATGTCTTCTGCTTCACCATACAAGCCTTATGGAGGTTCTATGAACGACTGGGCTCAGCAAGCATATTATCTTGTATTAAACTAACTCTACTAATCATTGATGTACATAAACACTACAATGGTCATCACAGTAGGTTGCAGAGGCTTTGCAGCTCTAGTAAGTCATGTTTTAGCAACCATATGGTGGATTGTTGGATTTAAAGGTGAACATTCCCACTGCCAACTATGTATAGACACTTATTTAGTAAGGAAAAAAGATCAATGTGCAACATTCCATCCATCTTTCACTTATCTGACCTCTGTAAACTGAAATCTGATGGACCACTATGGGTTCCTGTACGTCATCAATGTCTTCTGCTCCACCATACAAGCCTTATGGAGGTTCAAGGAAGGACTGGGCTCCACAAGCATGTTATCTTGTATTGAACATAACTCTACTAATCATTGATGTACATAAACACTACAATGGTCATCACAGTAAGTTGCATAGGCTTTGCAGCTCTGTAGTAACTCATGTTTTAGCAACAATATGGTGGATGGTTGGACTTTAAGAAGAACATTTCCACTGCCAACCATGGGCAGACACTTATATAGTAAGGCAAAGAGATCAATGTGCAACATTCCATCCATCTTTCACTTACCTTTCCTCGGGAAACTGAAATCTGATGGGCCACTCTGGGTTCCTGTACGTCATCAATGTCTTCTGCTCCACCATACAAGCCTTATGGAGGTTCTAGGAAGGACTGGGCTCCACAAGCATGTTATCATGTATTGAATTAGCTCTACTAATCATTGATGTACATAAACACTACAATGGTCATCACAGTAAGCTGCAGAGGCTTTGCAGCTCAATAATAAGTAATGTTTTAGCAGCAATATGGCGGATGGTTGGACGTAAAGAAGAACATTCCCCCTGCCAACCATGGGCAGACACTTATTTAGTAAGGCAAAGAGTGCAAGTGCAACATTCCATCCATCTTTCACTTACCTGACCTCGGGAAACTGAAATCTGATGGGCCACTCTGGGTTCCTGTATGTCCTCAATGTCTTCTGCTCCACCACACAAGCTTTATGGAGGTTCTAGGAAGGACTGGGCTCCACAAGCATGTTATCATGTATTGAACATAACTCTACTAATCATTGATGTACATTAACACTACAATGGTCACCACAGTAAGCTGCAGAGGCTTTGCAGCTCAATAGTAAGTCATGTTTTAGCAGCAATATGGCAGATGGTTGGACGTAAAGAAGAACATTCCCCCTGCCAACAATGGGCAGACACTTATTTAGTAAGGCAAAGAGTGCAAGTGCAACATTCCATCCATCTTTCACTTATCTGACCCAGGAAACTGAAATCTATGTGGCTGCTATAGGTTACCTTACATTGTCGATTCCTTCTGCTCCACCACACAAGCCGTATGAGGTTTCTATGAAAGACTGGGCTCCACAAACATATTATCTTGTATTGCACCTAACTCTGCTAATCATTGATATACACAACCTCTACAATGATCAGCACAGTAGGTTGCATGGGCTCTGCAGCTCTATAGTAAGTCGTGTTTTAGCTGATATAGCAACAATATGGCGAATGGTTGGACATAAAGGGAGCGTTCCACCTGCCCAACCATGTGCAGACACTTGTTTAGTAAGGCAAACAGTGCTAGTGCAACATTCCATCCATCTTTCTCTTACCTGTC
The DNA here is from genome assembly GCF_062004578.1 of Staurois parvus. Lineage (NCBI taxonomy): Eukaryota > Metazoa > Chordata > Amphibia > Anura > Ranidae > Staurois > Staurois parvus. The sequence goes on from NW_028319547.1 coordinate 68,751, forward strand.
CTATGGAAATGAAATGAATTGACTTTTATGGATTACCTTGAGTTGTCTATGCCTTCTGCTCCACCATACAAGACTCATAGAGGTTCTATGAAAGATTGGGCTCTTTTATTGACACCCAAACAAAACATAATACCCAGGTATGCAGAGTAAAAACCAAGGAACGCCAAGTGTACACATGGCCAGGGGCGAACTGACAACTCATGGGGCCCCCGGGCAATAGGGGAACATGGGGCCCCTGTGTCCTTGCCCAAACTCAAAAAAGCCTATGAAAAAGGTACCAGGGGCATCTTATGGGGCCCCCTACTGACCCCGAGGCCCTCGGGCAGTGCCCGAGTTTCCAAATGGTCAGTTCGCCCCTGCACATGGCTTTGTATTATGCAATACTGATAGACATTTTTATGTGAACTAGTTCCCCCCTTGAGGTTAGTTGCCATCTACTGTATATACATACTATTACATACTGTTCCTTTGATAGGAAACTGAGCAGCACAAGGAGGCCACAGCAGAGGAAATAGATCCCCCTGCTGCCCATCCACAGATTTTGATGGTTTTCGGATCACCTTGCCATGCTCATGGAAGGGCCGTGACAGTAACTTGGCAGAGTCCTTCCCTCTCTCCCTGTTCTGGGAAGCAGTTCAAGTTGACCAGAATCTGCACAAATGCTGACACTGTCGCAGAGGGGCAAAAGGCACTTACAAACATAAAATACTCTTTATACTTTATATATTCTGTATTACATTTTCCAGAATTCTTTGCAAGCATCATCTTGATTATACCATTGCCTTACCTGATGCCTGGTCTGCAATCCAACCAACATCAGAAAGCTTATTAAAGTGTAGCTTGTCCTCACCAAAGACGCTGCGATTAACATTGAAACAAGTGATCAGCTAATTGTCGGTAAATGTTGATCCTGATTTACATGACAAGGAAGTATGTTCCAATGGTTTGGATTAACAGATGTATAATGCACAATTTTGTATTTTAGAGTTAGAACCAACGTCAGATTTACACTCACCGGCCACTTTATGAGGTCCACCTTGCTGGTTCCAGGTTGGACCCCCTTTTGCCTTCATTCTTCATGGCTTAGATTCAGCAAGGTGTTGGAAACGTTCCTCAGAGATTTTGCTCCATATTGATAGCATCACGCAGTTGCTGCAGATTTGTCGGCTGCACGTCCATGATGGGAATCTCCCGTTCCACCACATCCCAAAGGTCCTCTATTCGATGGAGATCTGGTGACTGTGGAGGCCATTGGAGTCCAGTGACCTCATTGTTATGTTCCAGAAACCAGTTGGAGATGATTGGAGCTTTGTGACATAGTGCATCATCCTGCTGGAAGGAGCCGTCAGAAGATGGGGACACTGGAGTCATAAAGGGGTGGACATGGTCAGCAACAATACTCAGGTAGCATGTGGTATTTAAACGATGCTCCGTTGGTACTAAGGGGCCTAAAGTGTGCCAAGAAAATCTCCTCACTCCATGACAACACCACCACCAGCCTGAACCATTAATACAAGGCAGGATGGATCCACCACACCATGACACCACCACCACCAGCCTGAACCGTTGATTCAAGGCAGGATGGATCCACCACACCATGACAACACCACCAGCCTGAACTGTGGATACAAGGCAGGATGGATCCACCACACCATGACACCACCACCACCAGCCTGAACCGCTGATACAAGGCAGGATGGATCCACCACACCATGACACCACCACCACCAGCCTGAACCGCTGATACAAGGCAGGATAGATCCACCACACCATGACACCACCACCACCAGCCTGAACCATTGATAGAAGGCAGGATAGATCCACCACACCATGACACCAGCACCAGCCTGAACCATTGATACAAGGCAGGATGGATCCACCACACCATGACACCACCACCAGCCTGAACCATTGATATAAGGCAGAATGGATCCCCCACACCATGACACCACCACCACCGGCCTGAACCGTTGATACAAGGCAGGATGGATCCACCACACCATGACACCACCACCACCGGCCTGAACCGTTGATACAAGGCAGGATGGATCCACGCTTTCATGTTGTTTACGCCAAATTCTAACCCTACCATCTGAATGTCGCAGCTGAAATCCAGACTCATCAGACCAGGCAACATTTTCTCCAATCTTCTATTGTACAATTTTGGTGAGCCTGTGTGAATTGTAGCCTCTGTTTCCTGTTCTTAGCTGACAGGAGTGGCACCTGGTGTGGTCTTCTGCTGCTGTAGCCCATCTGCTTCAAAGGTGGACATGTTGTGCGTTCAGAGATGATATTCTGCATACCTTGGTTGTAATGAGTGTTTTTTTTGAGTTACTGTTTCCTTTTTATCATCTGGAACCAGTCTGCCCATTCTCCTCTGACCTCTGACATCATCAAGGCATTTTCCTCCACACAACTGCCCCTCACTGGATATTTTCTCTTTTTCGGACCATTCTCTGTAAATCCTAGAAATGGTCATGCATGAAAATCCCAGTAGATCAGCAGTTTTTGAAATACTCAGACCAGCCCGTCTGCCACCAACAACCATGCCACAATAAAAGTCACTTAAATCCCCTTTCTTCCACATTCTGAAGCTTGGTTTGAACTTCAGAAAGTCATATTCACAACGTCTACATACCTAGATGCATTGAGTTGCTACCATGTGATTGGCTGATTAGCAATTTGTGTTACCAAGTAATTAAACAGGTGGACCCAATAAAGTGGCCGGTGAGTGTATCTGACCAGGTCTGTCTGATTACTGAGTGCACAGCTATAGTCGTATTCAGACGTCCTGCACAAACGCTGTTATGGAAAAGTGGAGGAAACACAGAAGTTATACAATGTCTGTCTGACTGCAAATCTATTTCTATGACTTAAAGCTTCACCCATTAGAGGCCTCTTTTCACTTTTCCCCCCTCTCCAATGTAAAAATTAAATTTTATTTTTAATGTGTTTATTTTTGTGTTTTCTTGTTTTCGGATGCCCCATCCCTCCCTTTGCCTGGTCATTATTCTTGCCTTGACGCTTTAAAGCCTGAAGTTACATATCTCAGGATTCTTCATGTTCCATTTATCGGATGGAGGTGGACAGTCCCGGTGGTGCATCATCAGGGGACTGGGCTGGTTGAACCAGGAAGAGGCAGCTGGCTCCCAATGACATCAGCAATGAAGAAACCTGAACCATACTATTATACGAGAGCTTTAAAGCCTGAAGTTACATATCTCAGGATTCTTCATGTTCCATTTATCGGATGGAGGTGGACAGTCCCGGTGGTGCATCATCAGGGGGCTGGGCTGGTTGAACCAGGAAGAGGCAGCTGGCTCCCTATGACATCAGCAATGAAGAAACCTGGACCATAGTATTATACGAGAGCTTTAAAGCCTGAAGTTACATATCTCAGGGTTCTTCATGTTCCATTCATCGGATGGAGGTGGACAGTCCCAGTGGTGCATCATCACGGGACTGGGCTGGTTGAACCAGGAAGAGGCAGCTGGCTCCCAACGACATCAGCAATGAAGAAACCTGAACCATACTATTATACGAGAGCTTTAAAGCCTGAAGTTACATATCTCAGGATTCTTCATGTTCCATTTATCGGATGGAGGTGGACAGTCCCGGTGGTGCATCATCAGGGGGCTGGGCTGGTTGAACCAGGAAGAGGCAGCTGGCTCCCTACGACATCAGCAATGAAGAAACCTGGACCATACTATTATATGAGAGCTTTAAAGCCTGAAGTTACATATCTCAGGATTCTTCATGTTCCATTCATCGGATGGAGGTGGACAGTCCCAGTGGTGTATCATCAGGGGGCTGGGCTGGTTGAACCAGGAAGAGGCAGCTGGCTCCCAACAACATCAGCAATGAAGAAACCTGGACCATACTATTATATGAGAGCTTTAAAGCCTGAAGTTACATATCTCAGGATTCTTCATGTTCCATTTATCGGATGGAGGTGGTCAGTCCCGGTGGTGCATCATCAGGGGGCTGGGCTGGTTGAACCAGGAAGAGGCAGCTGGCTCCCAACGACATCAGCAATGAAGAAACCTAGACCATACTATTATATGAGAGCTTTAAAGCCTGAAGTTACATATCTCAGGATTCTTCATGTTCCATTCATCAGATGGAGGTGGACAGTCCCGGTGGTGCATCATCAGGGGGCTGGGCTGGTTGAACCAGGAAGAGGCAGCTGGCTCCCAACGACATCAGCAATGAAGAAACCTAGACCATACTATTATACGAGAGCTTTAAAGCCTGAAGTTACATATCTCAGGATTCTTCATGTTCCATTCATCGGATGGAGGTGGACAGTCCCGATGGTACATCATCAGGGGGCTGGGCTGGTTGAACCAGGAAGAGGCAGCTGGCTCCCAACGACATCAGCAATGAAGAAACCTAGACCATACTATTATATGAGAGCTTTAAAGCCTGAAGTTACATATCTCAGGATTCTTCATGTTCCATTCATCGGATAGAGGTGGACAGTCCCGGTGGTGCATCATCAGGGGGCTGGGCTGGTTGAACCAGGAAGAGGCAGCTGGCTCCCAACGACATCAGCAATGAAGAAACCTAGACCATACTATTATACGAGAGCTTTAAAACCTGAAGTTACATATCTCAGGATTCTTCACGTTCCATTCATCGGATGGAGGTGGACAGTCCCGGTGGTGCATCATCAGGGGGCTGGGCTGGTTGAACCAGGAAGAGGCAGCTGGCTCCCTACGACATCAGCAATGAAGAAACCTAGACCATACTATTATACGTGAGCTTTAAAGCCTGAAGTTACATATCTCAGGATTCTTCATGTTCCATTCATCGGATGGAGGTGGACAGTCCCAGTGGTGCATCATCAGGGGGCTGTGCTGGTTGAACAAGGAAGGGGCAGCTGACTCCCAACGACATCAGCAATGAAGAAACCTGGACCATACTATTATGGGTATAGCTTGCTTGGGAAGAAAATAAATTCTGTCACTGTAACCGTCACTGCACACCCATTTGTCTCCTAAGTGAAAAGTAAAAACCCTTCACCTGCATTACAAGTCTAATGTAAGGAGCCCAGCCCTACTACATGTTAAAATGCATCTTGGCATTGCCAATAAAAGAAGCTTGTTGGGTAGGTGCAGAGTGATGTGGCTGCAGAAAGAACACAGAGTCCCAGATTACAAGAAATTATGTATTGTAAGACTTGGAAATCAGTGCAACAGCCCTGGAGGGGAACCTCACCCAACTGGGACACTTACATCAGTTGGGAGTGGAGAGTCAGCAGTGTGTAGGCCCGAGCTGAAGATAGCGCCTGACAAGGAGAGCAGAATGCGGTCTGGCCGGTCCAACCCAACCCAAACCGAACCTTCAGAAGTTGCAGACGTAGGCTATAGGCTTTCCCTGCTCCTCCAGAACCTCTCCCTAGTGATAGTGATGTCCATGACAGACGGGTATCCTATCCCTACACTAGCCACTCACAAAATGCGCACCAAAACACGATGGCATGTACTTAATAGTGATGGTCTACATGTTGTAGTCGAACGTTAGTTCGAGTCAAATGTTATTTGTCTGCAGCGCCCCACAATGCACTGCGCCCTGACAGTGTATTGTGGTTGGCCAAATCACAGGGTATGATGATGTCACAAGGGGGCGGGGTGATCCCTCCCCTAGTGACATCATCACGCTATTTAAGAACTGTCATCCCAGTACAGCTGGCAGATGGCGGTAGCCAGCGTTGAGGGTGGAGAGGCTTTTTTTTTCCTTTTTTCGGATCGGCGGTGGGGGTGGCGGTGGGCATCGTGATTGACATCGGATCTACTTCGGGGGATTTTTTTTTGTTTTTATATTTTAATAAAGGACTTGTCAGAGACTGTCTCCTGTCATTTTTTACACTACACTTTTTTTTAAGTGAATGGGTGGCGGTACCATGTACCCAGGGGCGGACTGACCATTTGGAAACTCGGGCATAGCCCGAGGGCCCGGGGTCAGTAGGGGGCCCCATGAGATGCCCCTGGTACCTTTTTCAGAGGCTTTTTTCAGTTTGGGCAAGGACACAGGGGCCCCATGATCCCCTATTGCCCGGGGGCCCCATGAGTTGTCAGTCCGCCCCTGCATGTACCCCATACTCATTCACGGGGGGGGAGTGATCTGGTGGCTTCCAGATTCTGATAAGCCTCCTGCCCACAGACCCCCACAACCACTGGCCAGGGTTGTGGGGAAGAGGCCCTTGTCCTCATCGGCATGGGGACTCTATTCCAATGCCGAGGGTACGTGGCCTGGTAAGGCCCGGGGGGGGCGCTCATTTGTCCCCCCTCTTTCCTGGCCTTCCAGGCCTGTGATCGGATCAAGGGTCTGGTAGGAATTTATGGGGGACCCCACTCTTTTTTCCCCCAGTTTGTGGAGGGTGGGGTCCCTCCTAAAAGTCCTACCAGGCTTATGCATGTTTTTAAAAACATTTTTCCTGTGGGGTCCCTCCTAACCTTCCTGCCAGACCTAAAGTGGGAGGACCCTACGCTGTTTTGTTTTTAAATAAAAATGTCTTTTTAAAAAAAAATATCCTGCAGCAGGTTCTATACATTGTACAGATGTGCAACTTTGCAGGTAAGTTTAAGGGGACCCCCCCCCCGCAGGCATGATATTTTAAGGAATTTTTAAAAGTTTTTTTTAACTTACCGCAATGAAAAACTACTGTCCCTTTAAAAACGGTACTTTTGGACATTTTTTTTTTCACTGATTCATGTCCCTCAGTGCAGTCCTTGGGTCCTCATACCCCTTTTTATGGCCAATACCATATAAGCCTTCACAATGGGCACTTTTGAATTTACAAGTTCGATTCCCATAGACTTGCATTATGTTCAATGTTTGAGGTAGAACTTTCTTTAAGTTCGAATGTTCTACAGCAAACCAAACAGGGGGGTGTTTAGACCATCGCTAGTACTTAACCATTTCAATACCGGGCAGTTTTACACCTTCCTGCCCCCAGGCCATTTTTCACGTTTCAGCGCTCTCACACTTTGAATGACAATTGCGCAGTCATACAACACTGTACCCAAACTAAAATTTTATCATTTTCTTCACACAACTAGAGCTTTCTTTTGGTGCTATTTAATCACCGCTGGGGTTTTTATTTTTTGCTAAATTAACAAAAAAAGACAAAAGAATTTTGAAAAAAAAACACGTTTTTCTTTGTTTCTGTTATAAAAGTTTACAAATAAATAATTGTTCTTCATAAATTTAGGCCGAGATGTATTCTGCTACATGTCTTTGGTGAAAATAACCCAAATTAGGATGTATTATTTAGTTTGTAGGAAAGTTATAGAGTTCACAAACTATGGAATAGATCTGAATATTGATCAATCCTGAAGTACTGACAGCCAATCTAATTTCTTGAGGTCCAAGAATGTCAGGACAGTACAGATATCCCCCAAATGTCAGGACAGTACAGATATCCCCCAAATGTCAGGACGGTACAGATATCCCCCAAATGTCAGGACAGTACAGATATCCCCCAAATGTCAGGACAGTACAGATATCCCCCAAATGTCAGGACAGTACAGATATCCCCCAAGTGTCAGGACAGTACAGATATCCCCCCAATGACCCCTTTTTGCAGAGTAGACAGTCTGACGTATTTCATAAGAGGAATGGCGAGTATTTTGAAGTTGTATTTTTTTTGTCATAAATTTTCGTAAAATGAAAAAATTAAAAAAATTATTTTCACTATTTTTTTTTTTACATACTTTCACCAGTGCAGTACAGCGTCATCATATAACTGGCATGGCGGTGATCAGGGACTGACTGACTTAATTTTTTATTACATTTTTTTTATTTTTTTTTAAGATTTGTTTTTCATATTTTACTATGACCAAAGTAGTACAATGTTACCATAGTAACATTGTACTACTTTGGGGAAGTGATCAGTATTTTTTTTTTTTTTACACTACACAATTTGCTTATAGCAAAGAATTACTTTGCTATAAGCAAGCATTTACCTGAATGAAATCGATTAATTCAGCTTTTTTTTTTTTTTTTTTTTGTGCTTAGCTGTGATTTGGTCAGAGCTAATCACATGACATGTGCATGTGATTAGCTGTGACCATTCACAGCTAGGCACTAGTATACAATGGATGGCATCATGAATGAAGCCATCCATTGTATACAACTGTCATGTGACCTGCTGTGATTGGTCACAGCAGGTCACATGGTACCAGCAACGGGGGCCGGTACTCAGATCTGTCATCGGCCGTGTCCGAGGTACACGGCCGGTGACAGATCGTGCTGCTGCGCCGCTCTGCATTAGCGCAAACTGCGCATGTGCGGGAGCACGCCAAATGGCGTGCACCCGGAATACAGCAGCACTTTTGAAGCCGCCAAACGGCCATTGGCCGGGCGGCTAATAGTTAAATAGACTCTGTGTAACCCAAGATGGCCACCAGGGTCACCTGAATCCAGCATAACCAACGGACCGCTGCTCCAGGAGGCTGAGAAAACCATAGAGAAACCCAGTTTCTCTTGACTTCCTCCTCCAGCTGCATTGCCGTTACGGACACACCCCACCTGCTGTGGAGACTTTAGACTGACTACAAGCTTGCCATCTTCCTGGGCTGCTGATCATGTGATATGTGATGTCAGCATTTGGACTTTTCTCAAGTTCTGATACCAAGTTGTCAGAGGTCATCTGTAGGACTGCAGCCTCTTGCCATGAAGGTTAAAAGAGAGGATGGTGCTGCCATCTTGGGACACAGTGGCCTACACCTTGGTAACCTCAATACCGTTTCGGTAATGAGAAAAATTAAAAAGGGAATTGAGAGATCACGTATATTTGCTGTGTAAGCCACGGCCCCCTGTGCATAGCTCAGGTATATCCTCTGATTTCATTCAGAAGAACAGATGATCAACACATCAGAAAGTGCCATCAGCAGATAGAAACATTCCTTATTACCAATCCCAAAAGGGTGAATGCATTACTGCTAAATGCCTTTAATGTTTTGGGATTGGAAAGAAAGCATGTTCTTAACCACTGCTGAAATCTTTGGATGTGCTCATCATCTATTCTACAGCTTGAAGTGCATAATATGAGCATAGAGAAAACTATAGGGATTTAGTGAGCAGAGCAGTCAGGCGAAGAAGATGAATGCCAGAATTAAATTCAGAGCCAATCAGCGGGTGGGATGTGTCCTCTGAGTCAGTTTGAATGCAAATATTTCATGTTTGACTTGAGTGTAACTTTAAACTTACAGAAAATGGATAGTGATTGTGGTAGGCAACTAGCCTGGGCCATGAAAATACCATGATTGGTAAGACCTTGATTGTCCAGGCTGGATTTTTCCCAACCAACTACTTTACCAGGGGTGGACTGACCATTCGAACACTCGGGCACTGCCCGAGGGCCCGGGGTCAGTAGGGGGACCCATGAAATGCCCCTGTTACCTTTTTTATAGGCTTTTTTGGGTGTGCTTTGAGTGTGGCCAAGGACACAGGGGCCCCATGATCCCCTATTGCCCGGGCGCTCCATGAGTTGTCTGTCCGCCCCTGTACTTTACCCTAATCTCATGCAACTACCATGGTTGGTCAAACCTTTGTTATCCAGTTTGTAAAACTCCTGACCAACTATTACCCCTTATCTCATGCAACTACTGTGGTTGGCAAGACCTTGGTTATTCAGGTTTGACTATTACCAGGTTGGATTATTTCCAAACAACAACTGCCAATTATCTCAGGCAACTATCGTGGACCTTGGTTGTCCAGATTGGATTATTCTATAACAACTACTTTCCCTTATGTCATCCAACTACCATGGATGGTCAGACCTTCATTATCCAGATTGGATTATTACCAACCACCTACTTCCTCTTATATCAAGAAACTTTCGTGGTTGGTCAGACCTTGGTTCTCTCCAGGCTGGATTATTCCAAACCAAATACTTTACCCTTATTTTATGCAACTACCATGGTTGGTCAAACCTTGGTTATCCAGGTTGGAATACTCCTGACCAACTACTTCCCCTTATCTCATGCAACTACTGTGGTTGCCAAGACCTTGGTTATTCAGGTTTGACTTTTACCAGGTTGGATTATTTCCGAACAACAATTGCCAATTATCTCAGGCAACTAGCGTGGACCTTGGTTTTCCAGGTTGGATTATTCCAGAACAACTACTTTCCCTTTTGTCATCCAACTACCATGGTTGGTCAGACCTTCATTATCCAGATAGGATTATTACCAACCACCTGCTTCCTCTTATCTCATGCAACTGTCATGGTTGGTCAGACCTTGGTTCTCTCCAGGCTGCATTATTCCAAACCAAATACTTTACCCTTATCTTATGCAACTACCATGGTTGGTCAAACCTTGGTTATCCAGGTTGGAATACACCTGACCAACTATTACCCCTTATCTCATGCAACTACTGTGGTTGGCAAGACCTTGGTTATTCAGGTTTGACTTTTACCAGGTTGGATTATTTACGAACAACAATTGCCAATTATCTCAGGCAACTAGCGTGGACCTTGGTTGTCCAGGTTGGATTATTCCAGAACAACTACTTTCCCTTATGTCATCCAACTACCATGGTTAATCAGACCTTCATTATCCAGATTGGATTATTACCAACCACCTGCTTCCTCTTATCTCACGCAACTTTCGTGGTTGGTCAGATCTTGGCTCTCTATTTCTCTTATTTCGAACCATCTACTTCCCCTTATACTATGCAGCTTCTATAGTTAGTCAGACCTTCGTTTTCTAGGTTAGATTTTTCCCAGCCAACTATTTCCTCTTATCTCATGCAACTAATGTGGTTGGTCAGACCTGGGCTCTCCAGGTTGTATTATTCCCAACCAACCACTTCCCCTTAACACAAGCAATTACTGTGCTTCATCAGACCTTGGTTATCCCGGTTGGATTCCTGACCAACTATTTCCCCTTAGCTCATGCAACTACTGTGGTTGGTCAGACCTTAATTATCCAGATTGGATTATTCCCAACCAACTACTTTCCCTTATCTCATGCAACTACCATGGTTAGTTGGTCCTTGGTTATCCAGGATGGAATATTCCTGACAAAATTCTTCCCCTCATCTCACAAAACTACCATGGTTGCTCAGACTTGGGCTCTCCAGGTTGTATTTTTCCTGACCAACTATTTCCCCTTAACACATGCAACTAAAATAGTTGGTCAGACCTTTGTTATCTAGGCTGGATTATTCCCAAACAACTAGTTTCCCTTCTCTCATGCAACTACCGTGGTTGGTCATGCCTTGGTTATCCAGGTTGGATTATTCCTGACCAACTACTTCCCCTTATTATCTCATGCAACTACTGTGGTTGGCAAGACTTTGGTTATCCAGGTTGGACATATTCCCGACCAACTATTTCCCCTTATCTCATGCAAATACCGTAGTTGGTCAGACCTTGGTAATCCAGGTTTGCCTATTCCTGACCAACTACTTCCCCTTATCTCATGAAACTACTGTGGTTGGTAAGACCTTGGTTATCCAGGATGGAATATTCCCGACCAACTAGTGACCCTTATCTCATGCAACTACTGTGGTTGGTAAAACCTTGGTTATCCAGTTTGGAATATTCCCGACCAACTAGTCTCCCTTATCTCATGCAACTACTGTGGTTGGAAAGACCTTGGTTATCTAGGTTGGATTATTCTTGACCAACTACTTCCCCTTATCTCATACAACTACTGAGGTTAGTCATACCTTGGTTATCTAGGTTGGATTTTTCCTTACTAACTACTTCCCCTTATCTCATGCCACTACCGTGGTTGGTCATACCTTGGTTACCCAAGTTGGATTATTCCTGACCAACTACTTCCCCTTATCTCATGCCACTACCGTGGTTGGTCATACCTTGCTTAACCAGGTTGGAATATTCCCGACCAACTACTTCCCCTTATCTCATGCCACTACCGTGGTTAGTCATACCTTGGTTATCCAGGTTGGAATATTCCCGACCAACTACTTCCCCTTATCTCATGCAACTACTGTGGTTGGTCATACCTTGGTTATCCAGGTTGGAATATTCCTGACCAACTACTTCCCCTCATCTCATGCCACTACCGTGGTTGGTCATACCTTGGTTATCCAGGTTGGAATATTCCTGACCAACTACTTCCCCTTATCTCATGCCACTACCGTGGTTGGTCATACCTTGGTTATCCAGGTTGGAATATTCCTGACCAACTACTTCCCCTTATCTCATACAACTACTGTGGTTGGTCACACCTTGGTTATCCAGGTTTTAATATTCCTGACCAACTACTTCCCCTTATCTCATGCCACTACCATGGTTATTCGGACCTTGGTTAGCAGGTCAGATTATTACCGACCAGCTACTTCGCCTTATCTCTGTGCTTACAGTATACTGACCTTCACCATCAACAGGGATGACTGCAAGCCCTTCCATGTGCAGGCACCAGGACCTTAATGCATGCTGCAAAATGTCATCCTCACTTTGCACATATGACAATGTCAGTGCTGACTCAGTCCCCATGGGAGACAAGGTCCAGCTTTCATAGGAGTCATTAAATACAGGCCATAATATTGTCTCCTAGCCTCTCCAAGGCTCCATCTTTTTTGTGGTTTGTCTCAAGCAGAGAAGAGGTTAACGGGGACTGCTTTGAAATCTCTGCAAACTTAAATTGTCTGTTTTAGAGGAAGAGCATGCAAGCTTTATGGATCTGCCTGCCTTCCATCAATAAATGCTACAGAGGTTGTTGTAACAGTATGCGGTTTCTTGTTAGCTGTACTTTAAGCGGAGAAGTGACGGCCCTCTGACAATATAATTTACATCCCCGTATAAAACTATCTCTGGAAGCCAGGCTAATTTGTGGCAGATTGGGTCATTTGTCTCAGGCAGTGTCTAACAGCCCAATCAATCAGAGCAGTGTTTCCAAAATATCGCTTTTCAAGCGTGCCCTGGAGAGGCAGGAATTGATTGGGATCTTAGAAAGCAAAATTACAGCAATAACTTAAAAGAAACAATAATTACTGAATCATACCAGTGTCAGCAAGTCTGCAGAACACGAAACAGCCATCAGTGAGCTGTTCAATATACTCCCAGGCGGATTTATTGAATGGTGGTGGGGGGGGGGGTGTTCAATTCCCCCCCTCCCTTTATCACCACTACCCCTCCCTTACCCCCCTTTTCCTAAGCTTGTTTGAAAATCACAACGTACAATAATTTGTGTGCCGCATGTAATGATGACATGCTCCAGCGTATAACTATGCCGGGTATCTGGAGCATAATCCATTGTGACATTTCTACATATCGGTCTGAAAAGAAAGCGGCAATTATGCCATAATTTATTGGGTTGCTTTTAATTACACAAAGCAAAACAAAGGTAAGAGATGAATTGTTTCAGCGCTGTAGAGTGCTTTTGGTGTTTATACATGGCAGAGGCAGCCATCATAGTCTTGGCTTCCTAAGGAATTCACAAGCCATGCTTTTATGAACACGTGACAACATATCTGAATGAGAAGCAAAGGGATCGCCATGTAGCCTTCGATTACGCGTCCAGAAGACGTTCAAAATGGTCAAACCCATGCCCAACCTTCGTATGACTTCGTATGACCATGCCCAAACTTTGTATGGCCATGCCCAACCTTCGTATGACCATGCCCAACCTTTGTATGGCCATGCCCAGCCTTCGTATGGCCATGCCCAACCTTCATATGACTTCGTTTGACCATGCCCAACCTTCGTATGGCCATGCCCAACCTTCGTATGACTTCATATGACCATGCCCAACCTTCGTATGGCCATGCCCAACCTTCGTATGGCCATGCTCAGCCTTGGTATGACCATGCCCAACCTTCATATGACTTCATATGACCATGCCCAACCTTCGTATGACTTCGTATGACCATGCCCAACCTTCGTATGGCCATGCCCAACCTTCGTATGGCCATGCCCAACCTTCGTATGGCCATGCCCAGCCTTCGTATGACCATGCCCAACCTTCGTATGGCCATGCCCAACCTTCGTATGACCATGCCCAACCTTCGTATGACCATGCCCAACCTTTGTATGACTTCGTATGACCATGCCCAACCTTCGTATGGCCATGCCCAGCCTTCGTATGGCCATGCCCATCCTTTGTATGACCATGCCCAACCTTCATATGACTTTGTTTGACCATGCCCAACCTTCGTATGGCCATGCCCAACCTTCGTATGACTTCGTATGACCATGCCCAACCTTCGTATGGCCATGCCCAACCTTCGTATGGCCATGCTCAGCCTTGGTATGACCATGCCCAACCTTCATATGACTTCGTATGACCATGCCCAACCTTCGTATGGCCATGCCCAATCTTCGTATGACTTTGTATGACCATGCCCACCCTTCGTATGGCCATGCCCAACCTTCGTATGGCCATGCCCAACCTTTGCATGGCCATGCCCAGCCTTCGCATGACCATGCCCAACCTTCATATGACCATGCCCAACCTTCATATTAATGGCTTGCTCTGGTATGCCAGGAGACCCCTAAAGCACACATGAGAATATTGGACGAATGATAGTTCCATAGTTAGTCTGATTGAAAAAAGACAAAAGTCCATCCAGTTCAACCATAGAAAAAAAAAAAAAAGTTATAATCGTACACCCACACTGGATCCAGAGGAAGGCAGAAAACCCAGCAAAGCACGATCCAATCTGCTCCTGCAGGGAAAAAAAATTCCTTCCTGATCCCCCGAGAGGCAATCGGATATTCCCTGGATCAACGTTCCCTATAAATGTTATATCCAGTTATATTCTGTGTATCCAAGAAAGGATCCAGGACTTTCCTCCAGCAATCCACTGAGCTGGCCACAACCAACTCTGGAGGGAGATTATGTTTGGAGATTACATTTCTTTTCCTCCAGACAAAAAGAGTGCCCCCTGCCAATGACACCAATGATGGGTCACAATTCCTCCCAATGATGGGTCACAATTCCTCCCAATGATGGGGCACAATTCCTCCCAATGATGGGGCACAATTCCTCCCAATGATGGGTAACAATTCCTCCCAATGATGGGTCACAATTCCTCCCAATGATGGGTCACAATTCCTCCCAATGATGGGGCACAATTCCTCCCAATGATGGGGCACAATTCCTCCCAATGATGGGGCACAATTCCTCTTGAGGGAGTCTATTCCACATTCTCACAGCTCTTACTGTGAAGAAACCTTTGTCTATTTTTTTGGGGGGTTTCTTTGTATGGTAGTCTCATATCGAAAGTGAAGAGTTTACTAAAGTTACGGAAATTCTCGTAAGTCAGAATAAAAATTTGAAAGTGATGTCATGTATTTGTATTGTATTTTCGGACAAAAACCGTAATGATTAACCAATCACATGAATCGGGACCTCACAAAGAGGTCCCGTACAGCAAGCGCACACGGAGGTCCCGTACAGCGAGCAGCGCACAGAGGTCCCGTACAGCGAGCGCACACAGAGGACCCGTACAGTGAGCGCACACAGAGGTCCCGTACAGCGAGCGCACACAGAGGTCCCGTACAGCGAGCAGCGCACAGAGGTCCCGTACAGCGAGCGCACACAGAGGACCCGTACAGCGAGCAGCGCACAGAGGTCCCGTACAGCGAGCGCACACAGAGGACCCGTACAGTGAGCGCACACAGAGGTCCCGTACAGCGAGCGCACAAAGAGGTCCCGTACAGCAAGCGCACACGGAGGTTCCCGTACAGCGAGCGCACACAGAGGTCCCGTACAGCGAGCGCACACAGAGGTCCCGTACAGCGAGCAGTGCACAGAGGTCCCGTACAGTGAGCGCACACAGAGGTCCCGTACAGCGAGCAGTGCACAGAGGTCCCGTACAGCGAGCAGTGCACAGAGGTCCCGTACAGTGAGCAGTGCACAGAGCTCCCGTACAGCGAGCAGCGCACAGAGGTCCCGTACAGCGAGCGCGCACAGAAGTCCCGTACAGCGACCGCGCACAGAGGTCCCGTACAGCGAGCGCGCACAGAGGTCCCGTACAGCGAGCAGCGCACAGAGGTCCCGTACAGCGAGCGCGCACAGAGGTCCCGTACAGCGAGCAGTGCACAGAGGTCCCGTACAGCGAGCGCGCACAGAGGTCCCGTACAGCGAGCGCGCACAGAGGTCCCGTACAGCGAGCGCGCACAGAGGTCCCGTACAGCGAGCAGTGCACAGAGGTCTCGTACAGCGAGCAGCGCACAGAGGTCCCGTACAGCGAGCGCGCACAGAGGTCCCGTACAGCGAGGGCGCACAGAGGTCCCGTACAGCGAGCGCGCACAGAGGTCCCGTACAGCGAGCGCGCACAGAGGTCCCGTACAGCGAGGGCGCACAGGCAATGGATGCGGGGGGGAAGTTTAGAAACGTCCACCCGCATCGGCAGCGTTCCTGTCTGGCTGTTTATCAACATTATTATTTTTATTATACAGGATTTATATGGCGCCAACAGTGTGCTCGGTGCTGTACAAAATGAAGGCAGACATGACAGTTACAATACAATTTGGTACAAGAGGACACAGAGGGCCCTGATCCTGGGAGCTTACAATCTAGGGGAAGAGTCGAGTGATACAAAAGGTAATAGCTGTGGGGGATGGGCTGATGGAGGAAATAAATGGCGGTTTACTAGGTAGAAGCAGGATAGACTTCTTTAAAGAGAAAGGTTTTCAGGGATCATCTAAAGGTGGATAGATTAGGAGATAGCCGGACAGATTGGGGTAGGAAGTTCCATAGGATGGGAGAAGTCCTGGAGGCGAGCATGGGAGGAGGTGACACAAGAACTAGAGAGCAGAAGGTCTTGGGAGGATCGAAGAGAGCGGTTTGGTTGATATTTTGAGACCAGGTTGGTGATGTAGCTGGAGGCAGAGTTGTGGATGGCTTTGTGAGTTGTTGTTAGTATTTTGAATTTTATTCATTGGGTGAGAGGAAGCCAGTGGAGGGATTGGCAGAGAGGGGTGGAGCACACTGAATGGAGGTCAGTGGAGGGATTTGTAGAGAGGGGTGGAGGACACTGAGTGGAGGTCAGTGGATGGATTGGCAGAGAGGGTGGAGGACACTGAGTGGAGGCCAGTGGAGGGATTGGCAGAGGGGGGTGGAGGACACTGAGTGGGGGTCAGTGGAGGGATTGGCAGAGAGGGGTGGAGGACACTGAGTGGAGGGCAGTGGAGGGATTGGCAGAGAGGGGTGGAGGACACTGAGTGGAGGTCAGTGGAGGGATTGGCAGAGAGGGGTGGAGGACACTGAGTGGAGGACAGTGGAGGGATTGGCAGAGAGGGGTGCAGGACACTGAATGGAGGTCAGTGGAGGGATTGGCAGAGAGGGGTGGAGGACACTGAGTGGAGGCCAGTGGAGGGGTTGGCAGAGAGGGGTGGAGGACACTGAGTGGAGGTCAGTGGAGGGATTGGCAGAGAGGGGTGGAGGACACTGAGTGGAAGCCAGTGGAGGGATTGGCAGAGAGGGGTGGAGGACACTGAGTGGAGGCCAGTGGAGGGATCGGCAGAGGGGGCTGGAGGACACTGAGTGGAGGACAGTGGAGGAATTGGCAGAGAGGGGTGGAGGACACTGAGTGGAGGGCAGTGGAGGGATTGGCAGAGAGGGGTGGAGGACACTGAGTGGAGGTCAGTGGAGGGATTGGCAGAGAGGGGTGGAGGACACTGAGTGGAGGACAGTGGAGGGATTGGCAGAGGGGGATGGAGGACACTGAGTGGAGGTCAGTGGAGGGATTGGCAGAGAGGGGTGGAGGACACTGAGTGGAGGTCAGTGGAGGGATTGGCAGAGAGGGGTGGAGGACACTGAGTGGAGGTCAGTGGAGGGATTGGCAGAGAGGGGTGGAGGACACTGAACCTTAGTAAGCTGGATGAGCCTGGCAGCAGTATTCATGATGGACATGGGCCAGATGGGAGCGATGCCGATGGGGGTGGACATTTCTAAACATCCCCCCGCATCCATTGCCTGTACGCGCTCCCTGGGAACGTGCGCACCGCAATCCAGACACAGCGGAACACAGATAGCTGTAATGGACCTCTGTACGAGGTCCCGATCATGTGATCACTGATTGGCCAATCACTGAACACATGAAGAGTAGTAAGCAAGATGTCACTTCCAACATCATTGCTTACTACGTGTGAAATATGTGAATGACCACAGAGGTCACATGGTACAGGGCTATTCACAACAGCCTTGTACCATACAACAAGCTGTGACCAATCACAGCTCACTCAGTACTTCTCAATGGCTGCAAGAATGCAGCCAGAGAGAAGGAGAAATTATTGCTTTTACAGCCTTTATGGATATAAAAGTAATCGGGGTAAAAAAAGAAAAAAAAAATCTTCATCACCCCCCACAAGTAGTGCAGTGTCACCATGGTGACCCCACACTGCTAGGGTGACAGTATGTAAAAAAAAACATAAATAATAAAATAAAATAATAAAACAAAAATGTAAAAAAAAAAATTTTTAAATTATAATTTTTGGTTGTAAACTAATTTGGGTTATTTATTTATTTTTTACTTAAAAGATAAAAGAATAAATTTTGGCCAAGATATTTATGAAGAAAGATTATTTATTTGCAAAACATTTTAAGAAAAGCACTTTTTTTCAAAATTTTTGGACTTTTTCATTTACATAGCAAAAAAATAAAAATCCCAGCGGTGAATAAATACCACCAAAATAAAGTTTTATCCATCTCAAAAAATGCTAAAACATTCATCTGGGTACAGTGTTGCATGACCGCGCAATTGTCATTCAAAGTGTGATAGCGCTGAAAGCTGAAAATTGGCCTGGAGAGGAAGGGGTGAAAGTGTCCGGACTGGAAGGGGGGAAAGTGTCCGGACTGGAAGGGGGGAAAGTGTCCGGACTGGAAGGGGGGGAAAGTGTCCGGTCTGGAAGGGGGGGGAAAGTGTCCGGACTGGAAGGGGGTGAAAGTGTCCGGACTGGAAGGGGGTAAAAGTGTCCGGACAGGAAGGGGGTGAAAGTGTCCGGACTGGAAGGGGGGGGAGTGTCCGGACTGGAAGGGGGGGGGAGTGTCCAGACTGGAAGGGGGGGAGAGTGTCCGGACTGGAAGGGGGGGGGGAGTGTCCGGACTGGAAGGGGGGGAAAGTGTCCGGACTGGAAGGGGGGGGAGTGTCCGGACTGGAAGGGGGGGAAAGTGTCCGGACTGGAAGGGGGTGAAAGTGTCCGGACTGGAAGGGGGGGGGGAGTATCCGGACTGGAAGGGGGGGAAAGTGTCCGGACAGGAAGGGGGTGAAAGTGTCCGGACTGGAAGGGGGAAAGTGTCCGGACAAGAAGGGGGTGAAAGTGTCCGGACTGGAAGGGGGGGGGGGAAAGTGTCCAGACTGGAAGGGGGGGAGAGTGTCCGGACTGGAAGGGGGGGGGAGTGTCCGGACTGGAAGGGGGGGAAAGTGTCCGGACTGGAAGGGGGGGGAGTGTCCGGACTGGAAGGGGGGGAAAGTGTCCGGACTGGAAGGGGGTGAAAGTGTCCGGACTGGAAGGGGGGGGGAGTGTCCGGACTGGAAGGGGGGGGGAGTGTCCGGACTGGAAGGGGGGGAAAGTGTCCAGACTGGAAGGGGGTGAAAGTGTCCGGACTGGAAGGGGGGGGAAAGTGTCCGGACTGGAAGGGGGGGAGTGTCCAGACTGGAAGGGGGGGAAAGTGTCCGGACTGGAAGGGGGGGAAATTGTCTGGACTGGAAGGGGGGGGGAAGTGTCTGGACTGGAAGGGGGGGGAAAGTATCCGGACTGGAAGGGGGGGAAGTGTCCGGACTGGAAGGGGGGGGAAAGTGTCCGGACTGGAAGGGGGGGAGTGTCCAGACTGGAAGGGGGGGAAAGTGTCCGGACTGGAAGGGGGGGGGAAGTGTCCGGACTGGAAGGGGGGGAAAGTGTCCGGACTGGAAGGGGGGGAAAGTGTCCGGACTGGAAGGGGGGGGGGAAGTGTCTGGACTGGAAGGGGGGGGAAAGTGTCCGGACTGGAAGGGGGTGAAAGTGTCCGGACTGGAAGGGGGTGAAAGTGTCCGGACTGGAAGGGGGGGTAAAGTGTCTTTCACCCCCTTCCAGTCCGGGCATTTCCCCCCCCTTCCAGTCCGGACACTTCCCCCCCTTCAACTCTTCCTCATTGCAGGTAAATATTGGATTCCAATCAGAAGCAATGTGGTGTCATTGAGTTCATGATGAATGAGGGGTGCTGGTTGTCTGACACCCACAGAAGGCTCCAGCAAGACATTGCTCTCATCGATGGTGTCATCTCCATACACATTCTGTGGGTGTCGGTCACGTCTCGGATCAGGGCCACATCACTGTGTAGAGCCACAAAATCATCTTAAAGGACGTCCATCACGGGAGCCCCGTGGCCCCGCTCTCAGACGGAAATTATAAAAGTTTCATTGGCTGACTGGGTCACTGTGGTGATAATTAGGATGTGTCAGTGACACCGTCCAGAGATTCCTGTTTCCGCCTACTTGCTTTAATTACCATGTATGAGACTTGTCCTGCGATTACCCATCCAAGGAGAGATGATTATCATTGGTCGGGACATCGCGCTCCTCCGGGGATTGTCTTCTCTTCCAACAAAGATATAGAAAATACTTATTACCTGCAGAGAACGTTACTATTTCATCGAAGAATTCTGTTTTATTGATTTCTCTGTTAATCATTTACTTGTTAGTGACACCTACCGGTCTCCAAACTACAGAGATGGGGCACTACTCCTCCCACTGACACCAATGATGGGGCACTATTCCTCCCACTGACACCAATGATGGGGCACTATTCCTCCCACTGACACCAATGATGGGGCACTACTCCTCCCACTGACACCAATGATGGGGCACTATTCCTCCCACTGACACCAATGATGGGGCACTATTCCTCCCACTGACACCAATGATGGGGCACTATTTCTCCCACTGACACCAATGATGGGGCACTATTCCTCCCACTGACACTAATGATGGGGCACTACTCCTCCCACTGACACAAATGATGGGGCACTACTCCTCCCACTGACACCAATGATGTGGCACTAATCCTCCCACTGACACCAATGATGGGGCACTAATCCTCCCACTGACACCAATGATGGGGCACTATTCCTCCCACTGACACCAATGATGGGGCACTACTCCTCCCACTGACACCAATGATGGGACACTACTCCTCCCATTGACACCAATGATGGGGCACTACTCCTTCCACTGACACCAATGATGGGGTACTATTCCTCCCACTGACACCAATGATGGGGCACTACTCCTCCCACTGACACCAATGATGGGGCACTACTCCTCCCACTGACACCAATGATGGGGCACTATTCCTCCCACTGACACCAATGATGGGGCACTATTCCTCCCACTGACACCAATGATGGGGCACTATTCCTCCCACTGACACCAATGATGGGGCACTATTCCTCCCACTGACACCAATGATGGGGCACTATTCCTCCCACTGACACCAATGATGGGGCACTATTCCTCCCACTGACACCAATGATGGGGCACTATTCCTCCCACTGACACCACTGATGGGGCACTATTCCTCCCACTGACACCAATGATGGGGCACTATTCCTCCCACTGACACCAATGATGGGACACTATTCCTCCCACTGACACCAATGATGGGGCACTATTCCTCCCACTGACACCAATGATGGGGCACTATTCCTCCCACTGACACCAATGATGGGGCACTATTCCAAACACTGACACCACTGATGGGGCACTATTCCTCCCACTGACACCAATGATGGGGCACTATTCCTCCCACTGACACTAATGATGGGACACTATTCCTCCCACTGACACCAATGATGGGGCACTATTCCTCCCACTGACACCAATGATGGGGCACTATTCGTACCACTGACACCAATGATGGGGCACTATTCCTCACACTGACACCACTGATGGGGCACTATTCCTCCCACTGACACCAATGATGGGGCACTATTCCTTCCACTGACACCAATGATGGGGCACTATTCCTCCCACTGACACTAATGATGGGGCACTACTCCTCCCACTGACACCAATGATGTGGCACTATTCCTCCCACTGACACCAATGATGGGGCACTATTTCTCCCACTGACACCAATGATGGGGCACTATTCCTTCCACTGACACCAATGATGGGGCACTATTCCTCCCACTGAAACCACTGATGGGGCACTATTCCTCCCACTGACACCAATGATGGGGCACTATTTCTCCCACTGACACCAATGATGGGGCACTATTTCTCCCACTGACACCAATGATGGGGCACTATTCCTCCCACTGACACTAATGATGGGGCACTACTCCTCCCACTGACACCAATGATGGGACACTACTCCTTCCATTGACACCAATGATGGGGCACTACTCCTTCCACTGACACCAATGATGGGGTACTATTCCTCCCACTGACACCAATGATGGGGCACTACTCCTCCCACTGACACCAATGATGGGGCACTACTCCTCCCACTGACACCAATGATGGGGCACTACTCCTCCCACTGACACCAACGATGGGGCACTACTCCTCCCACTGACACCAACAATGGGGCACTACTCCTCCCACTGACACCAATGATGGGGCACTACTCCTCCCACTGAAACCAACGATGGGGCACTACTCCTCCCACTGACACCAATGATGGGGCACTATTCCTTCAAATGACACCAATGATGGGGCACTACTCCTCCCACTGACACCAATGATGGGGCACTACTCCTCCCACTGACACAAATGATGGGGCACTATTCCTCCCACTGACACCAATGATGGGGCACTATTCCTCCCACTGACACCAATGATGGGGCACTATTCCTCACACTGACACCACTGATGGGGCACTATTCCTCCCACTGACACCAATGATGGGACACTATTCCTCCCACTGACACCACTGATGGGGCACTATTCCTCCCACTGACACCAATGATGGTGCACTATTCCTCCCACTGACACCAATGATGGGGCACTATTCCTCCCACTGACACCAATGATGGGGCACTACTCCTCCCACTGACACCAATGATGTGGCACTATTCCTCCCACTGACACCAATGATGGGGCACTATTTCTCCCACTGACACCAATGATGGGGCACTATTCCTTCCACTGACACCAATGATGGGGCACTATTCCTCCCACTGACACCACTGATGGGGCACTACTCCTCCCACTGACACCAATGATGGGGCACTATTCCTCCCACTGACACCAATGATGGGGCACTATTTCTCCCACTGACACCAATGATGGGGCACTATTCCTTCCACTGACACCAATGATGGGGCACTATTCCTCCCACTGACACCAATGATGGGGCACTACTCCTCCCACTGACACCAATGATGGGGCACTACTCCTCCCACTGACACCAATGATGTGGCACTATTCCTCCCACTGACACCAATGATGGGGCACTACTCCTCCCACTGACACCAATGATGGGGCACTACTCCTCCCACTGACACCAATGATGGGGCACTACTCCTCCCACTGACACCAATGATGGGGCACTATTCCTCCCACTGACACCAATGATGGGGCACTATTCCTCCCACTGACACCAATGATGGGACACTATTCCTCCCACTGACACCACTGATGGGGCACTATTCCTCCCACTGACACCAATGATGGGGCACTATTCCTCCCACTGACACTAATGATGGTGCACTATTCCTCCCACTGACACCAATGATGGGGCACTATTCCTCCCACTGACACCAATGATGGGGCACTACTCCTCCCACTGACACCAATGATGGGGCACTACTCCTCCCACTGACACCAATGATGGGGCACTACTCCTCCCACTGACACCAATGATGGGGCACTATTCCTCACACTGACACCAATGATGGGGCACTATTCCTCCCACTGACACCAATGATGGGACACTATTCCTCCCACTGACACCAATGATGGGACACTATTCCTCCCACTGACACCACTGATGGGGCACTATTCCTCCCACTGACACCAATGATGGTGCACTATTCCTCCCACTGACACCAATGATGGGGCACTATTCCTCCCACTGACACCAATGATGGGGCACTATTCCTCCCACTGACACCAATGATGGGGCACTATTTCTCCCACTGACACCAATGATGGGGCACTATTCCTCCCACTGACACCAATGATGGGGCACTATTTCTCCCACTGACACCAATGATGGGGCACTATTCCTTCCACTGACACCAATGATGGGGCACCATTCCTCCCACTGACACCACTGATGGGGCACTATTCCTCCCACTGACACCAATGATGGGGCACTATTTCTCCCACTGACACCAATGATGGGGCACTATTCCTCCCACTGACACCAATGATGGGGCACTATTCCTCCCACTGACACCAATGATGGGGCACTATTCCTCCCACTGACACTAATGATGGGGCACTATTCCTCCCACTGACACCAATGATGGGGCACTATTCCTCCCACTGACACCAATGATGGGGCACTATTTCTCCCACTGACACCAATGATGGGGCACTATTCCTTCCACTGACACCAATGATGGGGCACTATTCCTCCCACTGACACCAATGATGGGGCACTACTCCTCCCACTGACACCAATGATGGGGCACTACTCCTCCCACTGACACCAATGATGTGGCACTATTCCTCCCACTGACACCAATGATGGGGCACTACTCCTCCCACTGACACCAATGATGGGGCACTACTCCTCCCACTGACACCAATGATGGGGCACTACTCCTCCCACTGACACCAATGATGGGGCACTACTCCTCCCACTGACACCAATGATGTGGCACTATTCCTCCCACTGACACCAATGATGGGGCACTATTCCTCCCACTGACACCAATGATGGGGCACTATTCCTCACACTGACACCACTGATGGGGCACTATTCCTCCCACTGACACCAATGATGGGACACTATTCCTCCCACTGACAACACTGATGGGGCACTATTCCTCCCACTGACACCAATGATGGTGCACTATTCCTCCCACTGACACCAATGATGGGGCACTATTCCTCCCACTGACACCAATGATGGGGCACTACTCCTCCGACTGACACCAATGATGTGGCACTATTCCTCCCACTGACACCAATGATGGGGCACTATTCCTTCCACTGACACCAATGATGGGGCACTATTCCTCCCACTGACACCACTGATGGGGCACTATTCCTCCCACTGACACCAATGATGGGGCACTATTCCTCCCACTGACACCAATGATGGGGCACTATTTCTCCCACTGACACCAATGATGGGGCACTATTTCTCCCACTGACACCAATGATGGGGCACTATTCCTCCCACTGACACTAATGATGGGGCACTACTCCTCCCACTGACACCAATGATGGGGCACTATTCCTCCCACTGACACCAATGATGGGGCACTATTTCTCCCACTGACACCAATGATGGGGCACTATTCCTTCCACTGACACCAATGATGGGGCACTATTCCTCCCACTGACACCAATGATGGGGCACTACTCCTCCCACTGACACCAATGATGGGGCACTACTCCTCCCACTGACACCAATGATGGGGCACTACTCCTCCCACTGACACCAATGATGGGGCACTACTCCTCCCACTGACACCAATGATGGGACACTACTCCTCCCACTGACACCAACGATGGGGCACTAATCCTCCCACTGACACCAATGATGGGGCACTATTCCTCCCACTGACACCAATGATGGGGCACTATTCCTCCCACTGACACCAATGATGGGACACTATTCCTCCCACTGACACCAATGATGGGGCACTATTCCTCCCACTGACACCAATGATGGGGCACTATTCCTCCCACTGACACCAATGATGGGGCACTATTCCTCCCACTGACACCAATGATGGGGCACTATTCCTCCCACTGACACCAATGATGGGGCACTATTCCTCACACTGACACCACTGATGGGGCACTATTCCTCCCACTGACACCAATGATGGGGCACTATTCCTCACACTGACACCACTGATGGGGCACTATTCCTCCCACTGACACCAATGATGGGACACTATTCCTCCCACTGACACCAATGATGGGGCACTATTCCTCCCACTGACACCAATGATGGGGCACTATTCCTCCCACTGACACCAATGATGGGGCACTATTCCTCCCACTGACACCACTGATGGGGCACTATTCCTCCCACTGACACCAATGATGGGGCACTATTCCTCCCACTGACACTAATGATGGGACACTATTCCTCCCACTGACACCAATGATGGGGCACTATTCCTCCCACTGACACCAATGATGGGGCACTATTCCTACCACTGACACCAATGATGGGGCACTATTCCTCACACTGACACCACTGATGGGGCACTATTCCTCCCACTGACACCAATGATGGGACACTATTCCTCCCACTGACACCAATGATGGGGCACTACTCCTCCCACTGACACCAATGATGGGGCACTACTCCTCCCACTGACACCAATGATGTGGCACTATTCCTCCCACTGACACCAATGATGGGGCACTACTCCTCCCACTGACACCAATGATGGGGCACTACTCCTCCCACTGACACCAATGATGGGACACTACTCCTCCCACTGACACCAACGATGGGGCACTAATCCTCCCACTGACACCAATGATGGGGCACTATTCCTCCCACTGACACCAATGATGGGGCACTATTCCTCCCACTGACACCAATGATGGGACACTATTCCTCCCACTGACACCAATGATGGGGCACTATTCCTCCCACTGACACCAATGATGGGGCACTATTCCTCCCACTGACACCAATGATGGGGCACTATTCCTCCCACTGACACCAATGATGGGGCACTATTCCTCCCACTGACACCAATGATGGGGCACTATTCCTCACACTGACACCACTGATGGGGCACTATTCCTCCCACTGACACCAATGATGGGGCACTATTCCTCACACTGACACCACTGATGGGGCACTATTCCTCCCACTGACACCAATGATGGGGCACTATTCCTCCCACTGACACCAATGATGGGGCACTATTCCTCCCACTGACACCAATGATGGGGCACTATTCCTCCCACTGACACCAATGATGGGGCACTATTCCTCCCACTGACACCACTGATGGGGCACTATTCCTCCCACTGACACCAATGATGGGGCACTATTCCTCCCACTGACACTAATGATGGGACACTATTCCTCCCACTGACACCAATGATGGGGCACTATTCCTCCCACTGACACCAATGATGGGGCACTATTCCTACCACTGACACCAATGATGGGGCACTATTCCTCACACTGACACCACTGATGGGGCACTATTCCTCCCACTGACACCAATGATGGGGCACTATTCCTTCCACTGACACCAATGATGGGGCACTATTCCTCCCACTGACACTAATGATGGGGCACTACTCCTCCCACTGACACCAATGATGTGGCACTATTCCTCCCACTGACACCAATGATGGGGCACTATTTCTCCCACTGACACCAATGATGGGGCACTATTCCTTCCACTGACACCAATGATGGGGCACTATTCCTCCCACTGAAACCACTGATGGGGCACTATTCCTCCCACTGACACCAATGATGGGGCACTATTTCTCCCACTGACACCAATGATGGGGCACTATTTCTCCCACTGACACCAATGATGGGGCACTATTCCTCCCACTGACACTAATGATGGGGCACTACTCCTCCCACTGACACCAATGATGGGACACTACTCCTTCCATTGACACCAATGATGGGGCACTACTCCTTCCACTGACACCAATGATGGGGTACTATTCCTCCCACTGACACCAATGATGGGGCACTACTCCTCCCACTGACACCAATGATGGGGCACTACTCCTCCCACTGACACCAATGATGGGGCACTACTCCTCCCACTGACACCAACGATGGGGCACTACTCCTCCCACTGACACCAACGATGGGGCACTACTCCTCCCACTGACACCAATGATGGGGCACTACTCCTCCCACTGAAACCAACGATGGGGCACTACTCCTCCCACTGACACCAATGATGGGGCACTATTCCTTCAAATGACACCAATGATGGGGCACTACTCCTCCCACTGACACCAATGATGGGGCACTACTGCTCCCACTGACACAAATGATGGGGCACTATTCCTCCCACTGACACCAATGATGGGGCACTATTCCTCCCACTGACACCAATGATGGGGCACTATTCCTCACACTGACACCACTGATGGGGCACTATTCCTCCCACTGACACCAATGATGGGACACTATTCCTCCCACTGACACCACTGATGGGGCACTATTCCTCCCACTGACACCAATGATGGTGCACTATTCCTCCCACTGACACCAATGATGGGGCACTATTCCTCCCACTGACACCAATGATGGGACACTATTCCTCCCACTGACACCAATGATGGGACACTATTCCTCCCACTGACACCAATGATGGGGCACTATTCCTTCCACTGACACCAATGATGGGGCACTATTCCTCCCACTGACACTAAAGATGGGGCACTACTCCTCCCACTGACACCAATGATGGGGCACTACTCCTCCCACTGACACCAATGATGTGGCACTATTCCTCCCACTGACACCAATGATGGGGCACTATTTCTCCCACTGACACCAATGATGGGGCACTATTCCTTCCACTGACACCAATGATGGGGCACTATTCCTCCCACTGACACCACTGATGGGGCACTATTCCTCCCACTGACACCAATGATGGGGCACTATTTCTCCCACTGACACCAATGATGGGGCACTATTTCTCCCACTGACACCAATGATGGGGCACTATTCCTCCCACTGACACTAATGATGGGGCACTACTCCTCCCACTGACACCAATGATGGGGCACTATTCCTCCCACTGACACCAATGATGGGGCACTATTTCTCCCACTGACACCAATGATGGGGCACTATTCCTTCCACTGACACCAATGATGGGGCACTATTCCTCCCACTGACACCAATGATGGGGCACTACTCCTCCCACTGACACCAATGATGGGGCACTACTCCTCCCACTGACACCAATGATGTGGCACTATTCCTCCCACTGACACCAATGATGGGGCACTACTCCTCCCACTGACACCAATGATGGGGCACTACTCCTCCCACTGACACCAACGATGGGGCACTACTCCTCCCACTGACACCAACGATGGGGCACTAATCCTCCCACTGACACCAATGATGGGGCACTATTCCTCCCACTGACACCAATGATGGGGCACTATTCCTCCCACTGACACCAATGATGGGACACTATTCCTCCCACTGACACCAATGATGGGGCACTATTCCTCCCACTGACACCAATGATGGGGCACTATTCCTCCCACTGACACCAATGATGGGGCACTACTCCTCCCACTGACACCAATGATGGGGCACTATTCCTCCCACTGACACCAATGATTGGACACTATTCCTCCCACTGACACCAATGATGGGGCACTATTCCTCCCACTGACACCAATGATGGGGCACTATTCCTCCCACTGACACCAATGATGGGGCACTATTCCTCCCACTGACACCAATGATGGGGCACTATTCCTCCCACTGACACCAATGATGGGGCACTATTCCTCCCACTGACACCAATGATGGGGCACTATTCCTCACACTGACACCACTGATGGGGCACTATTCCTCCCACTGACACCAATGATGGGGCACTATTCCTCACACTGACACCACTGATGGGGCACTATTCCTCCCACTGACACCAATGATGGGACACTATTCCTCCCACTGACACCAATGATGGGGCACTATTCCTCCCACTGACACCAATGATGGGGCACTATTCCTCCCACTGACACCAATGATGGGGCACTATTCCTCCCACTGGCACCAATGATGGGGCACTATTCCTCCCACTGACACCAATGATGGGGCACTATTCCTCACACTGACACCACTGATGGGGCACTATTCCTCCCACTGACACCAATGATGGGGCACTATTCCTCCCACTGACACCACTGATGGGGCACTATTCCTCCCACTGACACCAATGATGGTGCACTATTCCTCCCACTGACACCAATGATGGGGCACTATTCCTCCCACTGACACCAATGATGGGACACTATTCCTCCCACTGACACCAATGATGGGACACTATTCCTCCCACTGACACCAATGATGGGGCACTATTCCTTCCACTGACACCAATGATGGGGCACTATTCCTCCCACTGACACTAATGATGGGGCACTACTCCTCCCACTGACACCAATGATGGGGCACTACTCCTCCCACTGACACCAATGATGTGGCACTATTCCTCCCACTGACACCAATGATGGGGCACTATTTCTCCCACTGACACCAATGATGGGGCACTATTCCTTCCACTGACACCAATGATGGGGCACTATTCCTCCCACTGACACCACTGATGGGGCACTATTCCTCCCACTGACACCAATGATGGGGCACTATTTCTCCCACTGACACCGATGATGGGGCACTATTTCTCCCACTGACACCAATGATGGGGCACTATTCCTCCCACTGACACTAATGATGGGGCACTACTCCTCCCACTGACACCAATGATGGGGCACTATTCCTCCCACTGACACCAATGATGGGGCACTATTTCTCCCACTGACACCAATGATGGGGCACTATTCCTTCCACTGACACCAATGATGGGGCACTATTCCTCCCACTGACACCAATGATGGGGCACTACTCCTCCCACTGACACCAATGATGGGGCACTACTCCTCCCACTGACACCAATGATGTGGCACTATTCCTCCCACTGACACCAATGATGGGGCACTACTCCTCCCACTGACACCAATGATGGTGCACTATTCCTCCCACTGACACCAATGATGGGGCACTATTCCTCCCACTGACACCAATGATGGGACACTATTCCTCCCACTGACACCAATGATGGGACACTATTCCTCCCACTGACACCAATGATGGGGCACTATTCCTCCCACTGACACCAATGATGGGCACTATTCCTCCCACTGACACCAATGATGGGGCACTATTCCTCCCACTGACACCAAAGATGGGGCACTATTCCTCACACTGACACCACTGATGGGGCACTATTCCTCCCACTGACACCAATGATGGGGCACTATTCCTCCCACTGACACTAATGATGGGACACTATTCCTCCCACTGACACCAATGATGGGGCACTATTCCTCCCACTGACACCAATGATGGGGCACTATTCCTACCACTGACACCAATGATGGGGCACTATTCCTCACACTGACACCACTGATGGGGCACTATTCCTCCCACTGACACCAATGATGGGGCACTATTCCTTCCACTGACACCAATGATGGGGCACTATTCCTCCCACTGACACTAATGATGGGGCACTACTCCTCCCACTGACACCAATGATGGGACACTACTCCTTCCATTGACACCAATGATGGGGCACTACTCCTTCCACTGACACCAATGATGGGGTACTATTCCTCCCACTGACACCAATGATGGGGCACTACTCCTCCCACTGACACCAATGATGGGGCACTACTCCTCCCACTGACACCAATGATGGGGCACTACTCCTCCCACTGACACCAACGATGGGGCACTACTCCTCCCACTGACACCAACAATGGGGCACTACTCCTCCCACTGACACCAATGATGGGGCACTACTCCTCCCACTGAAACCAACGATGGGGCACTACTCCTCCCACTGACACCAATGATGGGGCACTATTCCTTCAAATGACACCAATGATGGGGCACTACTCCTCCCACTGACACCAATGATGGGGCACTACTCCTCCCACTGACACAAATGATGGGGCACTATTCCTCCCACTGACACCAATGATGGGGCACTATTCCTCCCACTGACACCAATGATGGGGCACTATTCCTCACACTGACACCACTGATGGGGCACTATTCCTCCCACTGACACCAATGATGGGACACTATTCCTCCCACTGACACCACTGATGGGGCACTATTCCTCCCACTGACACCAATGATGGTGCACTATTCCTCCCACTGACACCAATGATGGGGCACTATTCCTCCCACTGACACCAATGATGGGGCACTACTCCTCCCACTGACACCAATGATGTGGCACTATTCCTCCCACTGACACCAATGATGGGGCACTATTTCTCCCACTGACACCAATGATGGGGCACTATTCCTTCCACTGACACCAATGATGGGGCACTATTCCTCCCACTGACACCACTGATGGGGCACTACTCCTCCCACTGACACCAATGATGGGGCACTATTCCTCCCACTGACACCAATGATGGGGCACTATTTCTCCCACTGACACCAATGATGGGGCACTATTCCTTCCACTGACACCAATGATGGGGCACTATTCCTCCCACTGACACCAATGATGGGGCACTACTCCTCCCACTGACACCAATGATGGGGCACTACTCCTCCCACTGACACCAATGATGTGGCACTATTCCTCCCACTGACACCAATGATGGGGCACTACTCCTCCCACTGACACCAATGATGGGGCACTACTCCTCCCACTGACACCAATGATGGGGCACTACTCCTCCCACTGACACCAATGATGGGGCACTATTCCTCCCACTGACACCAATGATGGGGCACTATTCCTCACACTGACACCAATGATGGGGCACTATTCCTCCCACTGACACCAATGATGGGACACTATTCCTCCCACTGACACCACTGATGGGGCACTATTCCTCCCACTGACACCAATGATGGGGCACTATTCCTCCCACTGACACTAATGATGGTGCACTATTCCTCCCACTGACACCAATGATGGGGCACTATTCCTCCCACTGACACCAATGATGGGGCACTACTCCTCCCACTGACACCAATGATGGGGCACTACTCCTCCCACTGACACCAATGATGGGGCACTATTCCTCCCACTGACACCAATGATGGGGCACTATTCCTCACACTGACACCAATGATGGGGCACTATTCCTCCCACTGACACCAATGATGGGACACTATTCCTCCCACTGACACCACTGATGGGGCACTATTCCTCCCACTGACACCAATGATGGTGCACTATTCCTCCCACTGACACCAATGATGGGGCACTATTCCTCCCACTGACACCAATGATGGGGCACTATTCCTCCCACTGACACCAATGATGGGGCACTATTTCTCCCACTGACACCAATGATGGGGCACTATTCCTCCCACTGACACCAATGATGGGGCACTATTTCTCCCACTGACACCAATGATGGGGCACTATTCCTTCCACTGACACCAATGATGGGGCACCATTCCTCCCACTGACACCACTGATGGGGCACTATTCCTCCCACTGACACCAATGATGGGGCACTATTTCTCCCACTGACACCAATGATGGGGCACTATTCCTCCCACTGACACCAATGATGGGGCACTATTCCTCCCACTGACACCAATGATGGGGCACTATTCCTCCCACTGACACTAATGATGGGGCACTATTCCTCCCACTGACACCAATGATGGGGCACTATTCCTCCCACTGACACCAATGATGGGGCACTATTTCTCCCACTGACACCAATGATGGGGCACTATTCCTTCCACTGACACCAATGATGGGGCACTATTCCTCCCACTGACACCAATGATGGGGCACTACTCCTCCCACTGACACCAATGATGGGGCACTACTCCTCCCACTGACACCAATGATGTGGCACTATTCCTCCCACTGACACCAATGATGGGGCACTACTCCTCCCACTGACACCAATGATGGGGCACTACTCCTCCCACTGACACCAATGATGGGGCACTACTCCTCCCACTGACACCAATGATGGGGCACTACTCCTCCCACTGACACCAATGATGTGGCACTATTCCTCCCACTGACACCAATGATGGGGCACTATTCCTCCCACTGACACCAATGATGGGGCACTATTCCTCACACTGACACCACTGATGGGGCACTATTCCTCCCACTGACACCAATGATGGGACACTATTCCTCCCACTGACAACACTGATGGGGCACTATTCCTCCCACTGACACCAATGATGGTGCACTATTCCTCCCACTGACACCAATGATGGGGCACTATTCCTCCCACTGACACCAATGATGGGGCACTACTCCTCCGACTGACACCAATGATGTGGCACTATTCCTCCCACTGACACCAATGATGGGGAACTATTTCTCCCACTGACACCAATGATGGGGCACTATTCCTTCCACTGACACCAATGATGGGGCACTATTCCTCCCACTGACACCACTGATGGGGCACTATTCCTCCCACTGACACCAATGATGGGGCACTATTTCTCCCACTGACACCAATGATGGGGCACTATTTCTCCCACTGACACCAATGATGGGGCACTATTCCTCCCACTGACACTAATGATGGGGCACTACTCCTCCCACTGACACCAATGATGGGGCACTATTCCTCCCACTGACACCAATGATGGGGCACTATTTCTCCCACTGACACCAATGATGGGGCACTATTCCTTCCACTGACACCAATGATGGGGCACTATTCCTCCCACTGACACCAATGATGGGGCACTACTCCTCCCACTGACACCAATGATGGGGCACTACTCCTCCCACTGACACCAATGATGTGGCACTATTCCTCCCACTGACACCAATGATGGGGCACTACTCCTCCCACTGACACCAATGATGGGGCACTACTCCTCCCACTGACACCAATGATGGGACACTACTCCTCCCACTGACACCAACGATGGGGCACTAATCCTCCCACTGACACCAATGATGGGGCACTATTCCTCCCACTGACACCAATGATGGGGCACTATTCCTCCCACTGACACCAATGATGGGACACTATTCCTCCCACTGACACCAATGATGGGGCACTATTCCTCCCACTGACACCAATGATGGGGCACTATTCCTCCCACTGACACCAATGATGGGGCACTATTCCTCCCACTGACACCAATGATGGGGCACTATTCCTCCCACTGACACCAATGATGGGGCACTATTCCTCACACTGACACCACTGATGGGGCACTATTCCTCCCACTGACACCAATGATGGGGCACTATTCCTCACACTGACACCACTGATGGGGCACTATTCCTCCCACTGACACCAATGATGGGACACTATTCCTCCCACTGACACCAATGATGGGGCACTATTCCTCCCACTGACACCAATGATGGGGCACTATTCCTCCCACTGACACCAATGATGGGGCACTATTCCTCCCACTGACACCACTGATGGGGCACTATTCCTCCCACTGACACCAATGATGGGGCACTATTCCTCCCACTGACACTAATGATGGGACACTATTCCTCCCACTGACACCAATGATGGGGCACTATTCCTCCCACTGACACCAATGATGGGGCACTATTCCTACCACTGACACCAATGATGGGGCACTATTCCTCACACTGACACCACTGATGGGGCACTATTCCTCCCACTGACACCAATGATGGGACACTATTCCTCCCACTGACACCAATGATGGGGCACTACTCCTCCCACTGACACCAATGATGGGGCACTACTCCTCCCACTGACACCAATGATGTGGCACTATTCCTCCCACTGACACCAATGATGGGGCACTACTCCTCCCACTGACACCAATGATGGGGCACTACTCCTCCCACTGACACCAATGATGGGACACTACTCCTCCCACTGACACCAACGATGGGGCACTAATCCTCCCACTGACACCAATGATGGGGCACTATTCCTCCCACTGACACCAATGATGGGGCACTATTCCTCCCACTGACACCAATGATGGGACACTATTCCTCCCACTGACACCAATGATGGGGCACTATTCCTCCCACTGACACCAATGATGGGGCACTATTCCTCCCACTGACACCAATGATGGGGCACTATTCCTCCCACTGACACCAATGATGGGGCACTATTCCTCCCACTGACACCAATGATGGGGCACTATTCCTCACACTGACACCACTGATGGGGCACTATTCCTCCCACTGACACCAATGATGGGGCACTATTCCTCACACTGACACCACTGATGGGGCACTATTCCTCCCACTGACACCAATGATGGGGCACTATTCCTCCCACTGACACCAATGATGGGGCACTATTCCTCCCACTGACACCAATGATGGGGCACTATTCCTCCCACTGACACCAATGATGGGGCACTATTCCTCCCACTGACACCACTGATGGGGCACTATTCCTCCCACTGACACCAATGATGGGGCACTATTCCTCCCACTGACACTAATGATGGGACACTATTCCTCCCACTGACACCAATGATGGGGCACTATTCCTCCCACTGACACCAATGATGGGGCACTATTCCTACCACTGACACCAATGATGGGGCACTATTCCTCACACTGACACCACTGATGGGGCACTATTCCTCCCACTGACACCAATGATGGGGCACTATTCCTTCCACTGACACCAATGATGGGGCACTATTCCTCCCACTGACACTAATGATGGGGCACTACTCCTCCCACTGACACCAATGATGTGGCACTATTCCTCCCACTGACACCAATGATGGGGCACTATTTCTCCCACTGACACCAATGATGGGGCACTATTCCTTCCACTGACACCAATGATGGGGCACTATTCCTCCCACTGAAACCACTGATGGGGCACTATTCCTCCCACTGACACCAATGATGGGGCACTATTTCTCCCACTGACACCAATGATGGGGCACTATTTCTCCCACTGACACCAATGATGGGGCACTATTCCTCCCACTGACACTAATGATGGGGCACTACTCCTCCCACTGACACCAATGATGGGACACTACTCCTTCCATTGACACCAATGATGGGGCACTACTCCTTCCACTGACACCAATGATGGGGTACTATTCCTCCCACTGACACCAATGATGGGGCACTACTCCTCCCACTGACACCAATGATGGGGCACTACTCCTCCCACTGACACCAATGATGGGGCACTACTCCTCCCACTGACACCAACGATGGGGCACTACTCCTCCCACTGACACCAACGATGGGGCACTACTCCTCCCACTGACACCAATGATGGGGCACTACTCCTCCCACTGAAACCAACGATGGGGCACTACTCCTCCCACTGACACCAATGATGGGGCACTATTCCTTCAAATGACACCAATGATGGGGCACTACTCCTCCCACTGACACCAATGATGGGGCACTACTGCTCCCACTGACACAAATGATGGGGCACTATTCCTCCCACTGACACCAATGATGGGGCACTATTCCTCCCACTGACACCAATGATGGGGCACTATTCCTCACACTGACACCACTGATGGGGCACTATTCCTCCCACTGACACCAATGATGGGACACTATTCCTCCCACTGACACCACTGATGGGGCACTATTCCTCCCACTGACACCAATGATGGTGCACTATTCCTCCCACTGACACCAATGATGGGGCACTATTCCTCCCACTGACACCAATGATGGGACACTATTCCTCCCACTGACACCAATGATGGGACACTATTCCTCCCACTGACACCAATGATGGGGCACTATTCCTTCCACTGACACCAATGATGGGGCACTATTCCTCCCACTGACACTAAAGATGGGGCACTACTCCTCCCACTGACACCAATGATGGGGCACTACTCCTCCCACTGACACCAATGATGTGGCACTATTCCTCCCACTGACACCAATGATGGGGCACTATTTCTCCCACTGACACCAATGATGGGGCACTATTCCTTCCACTGACACCAATGATGGGGCACTATTCCTCCCACTGACACCACTGATGGGGCACTATTCCTCCCACTGACACCAATGATGGGGCACTATTTCTCCCACTGACACCAATGATGGGGCACTATTTCTCCCACTGACACCAATGATGGGGCACTATTCCTCCCACTGACACTAATGATGGGGCACTACTCCTCCCACTGACACCAATGATGGGGCACTATTCCTCCCACTGACACCAATGATGGGGCACTATTTCTCCCACTGACACCAATGATGGGGCACTATTCCTTCCACTGACACCAATGATGGGGCACTATTCCTCCCACTGACACCAATGATGGGGCACTACTCCTCCCACTGACACCAATGATGGGGCACTACTCCTCCCACTGACACCAATGATGTGGCACTATTCCTCCCACTGACACCAATGATGGGGCACTACTCCTCCCACTGACACCAATGATGGGGCACTACTCCTCCCACTGACACCAACGATGGGGCACTACTCCTCCCACTGACACCAACGATGGGGCACTAATCCTCCCACTGACACCAATGATGGGGCACTATTCCTCCCACTGACACCAATGATGGGGCACTATTCCTCCCACTGACACCAATGATGGGACACTATTCCTCCCACTGACACCAATGATGGGGCACTATTCCTCCCACTGACACCAATGATGGGGCACTATTCCTCCCACTGACACCAATGATGGGGCACTACTCCTCCCACTGACACCAATGATGGGGCACTATTCCTCCCACTGACACCAATGATTGGACACTATTCCTCCCACTGACACCAATGATGGGGCACTATTCCTCCCACTGACACCAATGATGGGGCACTATTCCTCCCACTGACACCAATGATGGGGCACTATTCCTCCCACTGACACCAATGATGGGGCACTATTCCTCCCACTGACACCAATGATGGGGCACTATTCCTCCCACTGACACCAATGATGGGGCACTATTCCTCACACTGACACCACTGATGGGGCACTATTCCTCCCACTGACACCAATGATGGGGCACTATTCCTCACACTGACACCACTGATGGGGCACTATTCCTCCCACTGACACCAATGATGGGACACTATTCCTCCCACTGACACCAATGATGGGGCACTATTCCTCCCACTGACACCAATGATGGGGCACTATTCCTCCCACTGACACCAATGATGGGGCACTATTCCTCCCACTGGCACCAATGATGGGGCACTATTCCTCCCACTGACACCAATGATGGGGCACTATTCCTCACACTGACACCACTGATGGGGCACTATTCCTCCCACTGACACCAATGATGGGGCACTATTCCTCCCACTGACACCACTGATGGGGCACTATTCCTCCCACTGACACCAATGATGGTGCACTATTCCTCCCACTGACACCAATGATGGGGCACTATTCCTCCCACTGACACCAATGATGGGACACTATTCCTCCCACTGACACCAATGATGGGACACTATTCCTCCCACTGACACCAATGATGGGGCACTATTCCTTCCACTGACACCAATGATGGGGCACTATTCCTCCCACTGACACTAATGATGGGGCACTACTCCTCCCACTGACACCAATGATGGGGCACTACTCCTCCCACTGACACCAATGATGTGGCACTATTCCTCCCACTGACACCAATGATGGGGCACTATTTCTCCCACTGACACCAATGATGGGGCACTATTCCTTCCACTGACACCAATGATGGGGCACTATTCCTCCCACTGACACCACTGATGGGGCACTATTCCTCCCACTGACACCAATGATGGGGCACTATTTCTCCCACTGACACCGATGATGGGGCACTATTTCTCCCACTGACACCAATGATGGGGCACTATTCCTCCCACTGACACTAATGATGGGGCACTACTCCTCCCACTGACACCAATGATGGGGCACTATTCCTCCCACTGACACCAATGATGGGGCACTATTTCTCCCACTGACACCAATGATGGGGCACTATTCCTTCCACTGACACCAATGATGGGGCACTATTCCTCCCACTGACACCAATGATGGGGCACTACTCCTCCCACTGACACCAATGATGGGGCACTACTCCTCCCACTGACACCAATGATGTGGCACTATTCCTCCCACTGACACCAATGATGGGGCACTACTCCTCCCACTGACACCAATGATGGTGCACTATTCCTCCCACTGACACCAATGATGGGGCACTATTCCTCCCACTGACACCAATGATGGGACACTATTCCTCCCACTGACACCAATGATGGGACACTATTCCTCCCACTGACACCAATGATGGGGCACTATTCCTCCCACTGACACCAATGATGGGCACTATTCCTCCCACTGACACCAATGATGGGGCACTATTCCTCCCACTGACACCAAAGATGGGGCACTATTCCTCACACTGACACCACTGATGGGGCACTATTCCTCCCACTGACACCAATGATGGGGCACTATTCCTCCCACTGACACTAATGATGGGACACTATTCCTCCCACTGACACCAATGATGGGGCACTATTCCTCCCACTGACACCAATGATGGGGCACTATTCCTACCACTGACACCAATGATGGGGCACTATTCCTCACACTGACACCACTGATGGGGCACTATTCCTCCCACTGACACCAATGATGGGGCACTATTCCTTCCACTGACACCAATGATGGGGCACTATTCCTCCCACTGACACTAATGATGGGGCACTACTCCTCCCACTGACACCAATGATGGGGCACTACTCCTCCCACTGACACCAATGATGTGGCACTATTCCTCCCACTGACACCAATGATGGGGCACTATTTCTCCCACTGACACCAATGATGGGGCACTATTCCTTCCACTGACACCAATGATGGGGCACTATTCCTCCCACTGAAACCACTGATGGGGCACTATTCCTCCCACTGACACCAATGATGGGGCACTATTTCTCCCACTGACACCAATGATGGGGCACTATTCCTCCCACTGACACTAATGATGGGGCACTACTCCTCCCACTGACACCAATGATGGGACACTACTCCTTCCATTGACACCAATGATGGGGCACTACTCCTTCCACTGACACCAATGATGGGGTACTATTCCTCCCACTGACACCAATGATGGGGCACTACTCCTCCCACTGACACCAATGATGGGGCACTACTCCTCCCACTGACACCAACGATGGGGCACTACTCCTCCCACTGACACCAACGATGGGGCACTACTCCTCCCACTGACACCAACGATGGGGCACTACTCCTCCCACTGACACCAATGATGGGGCACTACTCCTCCCACTGAAACCAACGATGGGGCACTACTCCTCCCACTGACACCAATGATGGGGCACTATTCCTTCAAATGACACCAATGATGGGGCACTACTCCTCCCACTGACACCAATGATGGGGCACTACTCCTCCCACTGACACAAATGATGGGGCACTATTCCTCCCACTGACACCAATGATGGGGCACTATTCCTCCCACTGACACCAATGATGGGGCACTATTCCTCACACTGACACCACTGATGGGGCACTATTCCTCCCACTGACACCAATGATGGGACACTATTCCTCCCACTGACACCACTGATGGGGCACTATTCCTCCCACTGACACCAATGATGGTGCACTATTCCTCCCACTGACACCAATGATGGGGCACTATTCCTCCCACTGACACCAATGATGGGGCACTACTCCTCCCACTGACACCAATGATGTGGCACTATTCCTCCCACTGACACCAATGATGGGGCACTATTTCTCCCACTGACACCAATGATGGGGCACTATTCCTTCCACTGACACCAATGATGGGGCACTATTCCTCCCACTGACACCAATGATGGGGCACTATTTCTCCCACTGACACCAATGATGGGGCACTATTTCTCCCACTGACACCAATGATGGGGCACTATTCCTCCCACTGACACTAATGATGGGGCACTACTCCTCCCACTGACACCAATGATGGGGCACTATTCCTCCCACTGACACCAATGATGGGGCACTATTTCTCCCACTGACACCAATGATGGGGCACTATTCCTTCCACTGACACCAATGATGGGGCACTATTCCTCCCACTGACACCAATGATGGGGCACTACTCCTCCCACTGACACCAATGATGGGGCACTACTCCTCCCACTGACACCAATGATGTGGCACTATTCCTCCCACTGACACCAATGATGGGGCACTACTCCTCCCACTGACACCAATGATGGGGCACTACTCCTCCCACTGACACCAATGATGGGGCACTACTCCTCCCACTGACACCAACGATGGGGCACTAATCCTCCCACTGACACCAATGATGGGGCACTATTCCTCCCACTGACACCAATGATGGGGCACTATTCCTCCCACTGACACCAATGATGGGACACTATTCCTCCCACTGACACCAATGATGGGGCACTATTCCTCCCACTGACACCAATGATGGGGCACTATTCCTCCCACTGACACCAATGATGGGGCACTATTCCTCCCACTGACACCAATGATGGGGCACTATTCCTCCCACTGACACCAATGATGGGGCACTATTCCTCACACTGACACCACTGATGGGGCACTATTCCTCCCACTGACACCAATGATGGGGCACTATTCCTCACACTGACACCACTGATGGGGCACTATTCCTCCCACTGACACCAATGATGGGACACTATTCCTCCCACTGACACCAATGATGGGGCACTATTCCTCCCACTGACACCAATGATGGGGCACTATTCCTCCCACTGACACCAATGATGGGGCACTATTCCTCCCACTGGCACCAATGATGGGGCACTATTCCTCCCACTGACACCAATGATGGGGCACTATTCCTCACACTGACACCACTGATGGGGCACTATTCCTCCCACTGACACCAATGATGGGGCACTATTCCTCCCACTGACACCACTGATGGGGCACTATTCCTCCCACTGACACCAATGATGGTGCACTATTCCTCCCACTGACACCAATGATGGGGCACTATTCCTCCCACTGACACCAATGATGGGACACTATTCCTCCCACTGACACCAATGATGGGACACTATTCCTCCCACTGACACCAATGATGGGGCACTATTCCTTCCACTGACACCAATGATGGGGCACTACTCCTCCCACTGACACTAATGATGGGGCACTACTCCTCCCACTGACACCAATGATGGGGCACTACTCCTCCCACTGACACCAATGATGTGGCACTATTCCTCCCACTGACACCAATGATGGGGCACTATTTCTCCCACTGACACCAATGATGGGGCACTATTCCTTCCACTGACACCAATGATGGGGCACTATTCCTCCCACTGACACCACTGATGGGGCACTATTCCTCCCACTGACACCAATGATGGGGCACTATTTCTCCCACTGACACCAATGATGGGGCACTATTTCTCCCACTGACACCAATGATGGGGCACTATTCCTCCCACTGACACTAATGATGGGGCACTACTCCTCCCACTGACACCAATGATGGGGCACTATTCCTCCCACTGACACCAATGATGGGGCACTATTTCTCCCACTGACACCAATGATGGGGCACTATTCCTTCCACTGACACCAATGATGGGGCACTATTCCTCCCACTGACACCAATGATGGGGCACTACTCCTCCCACTGACACCAATGATGGGGCACTACTCCTCCCACTGACACCAATGATGTGGCACTATTCCTCCCACTGACACCAATGATGGGGCACTACTCCTCCCACTGACACCAATGATGGTGCACTATTCCTCCCACTGACACCAATGATGGGGCACTATTCCTCCCACTGACACCAATGATGGGACACTATTCCTCCCACTGACACCAATGATGGGACACTATTCCTCCCACTGACACCAATGATGGGGCACTATTCCTCCCACTGACACCAATGATGGGCACTATTCCTCCCACTGACACCAATGATGGGGCACTATTCCTCCCACTGACACCAAAGATGGGGCACTATTCCTCACACTGACACCACTGATGGGGCACTATTCCTCCCACTGACACCAATGATGGGGCACTATTCCTCCCACTGACACCAAAGATGGGGCACTATTCCTCACACTGACACCACTGATGGGGCACTATTCCTCCCACTGGCACCAATGATGGGGCACTATTCCTCCCACTGACACCAATGATGGGGCACTATTCCTCACACTGACACCACTGATGGGGCACTATTCCTCCCACTGACACCAATGATGGGGCACTATTCCTCCCACTGACACCACTGATGGGGCACTATTCCTCCCACTGACACCAATGATGGTGCACTATTCCTCCCACTGACACCAATGATGGGGCACTATTCCTCCCACTGACACCAATGATGGGACACTATTCCTCCCACTGACACCAATGATGGGACACTATTCCTCCCACTGACACCAATGATGGGGCACTATTCCTTCCACTGACACCAATGATGGGGCACTATTCCTCCCACTGACACTAATGATGGGGCACTACTCCTCCCACTGACACCAATGATGGGGCACTACTCCTCCCACTGACACCAATGATGTGGCACTATTCCTCCCACTGACACCAATGATGGGGCACTATTTCTCCCACTGACACCAATGATGGGGCACTATTCCTTCCACTGACACCAATGATGGGGCACTATTCCTCCCACTGACACCACTGATGGGGCACTATTCCTCCCACTGACACCAATGATGGGGCACTATTTCTCCCACTGACACCAATGATGGGGCACTATTTCTCCCACTGACACCAATGATGGGGCACTATTCCTCCCACTGACACTAATGATGGGGCACTACTCCTCCCACTGACACCAATGATGGGGCACTATTCCTCCCACTGACACCAATGATGGGGCACTATTTCTCCCACTGACACCAATGATGGGGCACTATTCCTTCCACTGACACCAATGATGGGGCACTATTCCTCCCACTGACACCAATGATGGGGCACTACTCCTCCCACTGACACCAATGATGGGGCACTACTCCTCCCACTGACACCAATGATGTGGCACTATTCCTCCCACTGACACCAATGATGGGGCACTACTCCTCCCACTGACACCAATGATGGTG
Source organism: Staurois parvus (assembly GCF_062004578.1). Lineage (NCBI taxonomy): Eukaryota > Metazoa > Chordata > Amphibia > Anura > Ranidae > Staurois > Staurois parvus. The sequence continues at coordinate 113,680 of NW_028319547.1, forward strand.
CACTATTCCTCCCACTGACACCAATGATGGGGCACTATTCCTCCCACTGACACCAATGATGGGACACTATTCCTCCCACTGACACCAATGATGGGACACTATTCCTCCCACTGACACCAATGATGGGGCACTATTCCTCCCACTGACACCAATGATGGGCACTATTCCTCCCACTGACACCACTGATGGGGCACTATTCCTCCCACTGACACCAAAGATGGGGCACTATTCCTCCCACTGACACCAAAGATGGGGCACTATTCCTCACACTGACACCACTGATGGGGCACTATTCCTCCCACTGACACCAATGATGGGGCACTATTCCTCCCACTGACACCAATGATGGGCACTATTCCTCCCACTGACACCAATGATGGGGCACTATTCCTCCCACTGACACCAAAGATGGGGCACTATTCCTCACACTGACACCACTGATGGGGCACTATTCCTCCCACTGACACCAATGATGGGGCACTATTCCTCCCACTGACACCAATGATGGGCACTATTCCTCCCACTGACACCAATGATGGGGCACTATTCCTCCCACTGACACCAAAGATGGGGCACTATTCCTCACACTGACACCACTGATGGGGCACTATTCCTCCCACTGACACCAATGATGGGGCACTATTCCTCCCACTGACACCAATGATGGGCACTATTCCTCCCACTGACACCAATGATGGGGCACTATTCCTCCCACTGACACCAAAGATGGGGCACTATTCCTCACACTGACACCACTGATGGGGCACTATTCCTCCCACTGACACCAATGATGGGTTATTGTTTACTACCATTGATCCCAGTCCGGCCCGTGGTTTCTAGCAGCAGTCCCGACCAGGAAACGTTACCAGTAGACCATCCAGAGCAGAGCCATCCTCCTCCTGTAGCCTCCCTAGCGGTCTGATGATGTCAGGATTTCTGTGCTCAAAGTGGTACATTTTTTGCATGGAAATATGTATTTTTTTTTATTGTCGGCCTGTAATTTTTAGGAATAACTCCCTGAAATCTGTCCGGACAAGAGTCTAGTAAACATCCCGGGGAGGATAAAACTTGAAACATAAATTATAATTTAATAAATAATCATAAAAATAATAATAATAAATGTAATTCAATAATATAATCACCAAAAACACTGAAATGTGAAATAGAGCGCCAAGTTGGCCCATCGCTGAGCTCAGTCGCAGAATCGTTTTCAGTGTCTGATGAGGAATTTCCCCCACGAATCATTATCACTCAATTCTGCAAGTGGTTCTGATTTACTATCGCTGTTCTCTAGCCGGTCTAAAACCGCGTCTGACCTAAAGGGACGCTTTTTGGACGCCATGGACGTTTCTCAGTTTCCAGGCAGAAAGGGCGGTAAAAATGCAGGCAGGGCGCCGGACAAAGCACTCGGGACACAATGTATGTGAAATGGTTGGATACAGGAATGTTATACGATGTGATTTTAGTGGATTTAGTGAATGTCACTTTTTGTCATTTTCAAATTTCCCGCCAGTTCCGCCCCCCGTACGTCCCGACGTCGCAGGGAACGGAACCCGGAAGTCAGATGCCGGCATCGGCCGGAGGACATTACAGGGGACACTGCAGGGGGGACATCGCGGGAGCGCAGGACAAGGTAAGTGATCGAGGGATCCCAGAGCCACGCTGCAGTGTATTCCTGAGTGTAGCTGGGGGGGGGGGGGGGTTACAGCTTCTGGTGCTGAAACTTTACCCCGAGCTACACTCAGGAATACCTCTGGGGGGTTAAATCGATTTTTGTGGCGCTACGCGCAACTGCGGCCTTTATTTTTACCGGAGCAGCTCCTGATTTATAATTACAACCGGGGAGGGGTCCTCTAAGTATGTCACATTTACCAGCCCCTTCCTTTTCTGAATGAACACAATGAGGTATTGGTACCGATCACTCACTGTGTTCATTCATTACTGAAGCGTAGCAATCTGTGTTTGTTTGTTTTTTGTGTTTTTTTAGGGGGGCCCTATCGGGTTGGCTGTCTGGGGCCCCGTGGTTTCTAACAGGAAACTAGCATTTCCAGAAGAAGACCATCCAGGGCAGAGCCATCCTCCTCCCGTGACAGGTTTCCTTTAAATCGATTTTTGCGGCGCTACGCGCAAACTCTGCCTTTATTTTTACCGGAGCAGCTCCTGATTTAGAATTACAACCGGGGAGGGGTCATCTAAGTATGTCATATTTACCTGCCCCTTCCTTTTCTGAATGAACAAAATTAGGTATTGGTACCGATCACTTGATGTGTTCATTCATTACCAAAACATAGTAAACTGTGTTTTTTGTTTTTTTTTTACGTGGGGCCTTATCAGGTTGGCTGTCCAGGACTCTGTGGTTTGTAACAGCCCTCCCGACCAGGAAACTAGCATTTCCAGAAGAAATGCGGATCATTTACTGTGTTCATTCATTGCTGAAGCATAGTAAACTGTTTGTTTGGGGGTTTTTTTTTTAGGGGGGCCCTATCGGGTTGGCTGTCTGGGGCCCCATGGTTTCTAACAGGAAACTAGCATTTCCAGAAGAAGACCGTCCATGGCAGAGCCATCCTTCTCCCGTGACAGGTTTCCTTTAAATCGTTTTTTGTGGCGCTACGCGCAACTGCAGCCTTTGTTTCTGATGGAGCAGCTCCTGATTTATCATTACAACCAGGGAGGGGTCCTCTAAGTATGTGACATTTACCAGCCCCTTCTTTTTCTGAATGAACAAAATTAGGTATTGATACCAATCACTCGCTGTGTTCATTCACTACCAAAACATAGTAAACTGTGGGTTTTTTGGGGTTTTTTATGGGGGGCCCTATCAGGTTGGCTGTCCAGGGCTCCGTGGTTTCTAACAGCATCCCAGACCAGGAAACTAGCATTTCCAGAAGAAATGCCAATCACTCACTGTGTTCATTCATTACTGAAGCATAGTAAACTGTGTTTGGGGGGGGGGGTTGAGGGGGGCCCTATCAGGTTGGCTATCCAGGGCTCCGTGGTTTATAACAGCACCCCCGACCAGGAAACTAGCATTTCCAGAAGAAATGCAGATCACTCACTGTGTTCATTTATTACTGAAGCATAGTAAACTGTGTTTGGGGGGGGTTGAGGGGGCCCCTATCAGGTTGGCTGTCTGGGGCCCCATGGTTTCTAACAGGAAACTAGCAGTTCCAGAAGAAGACCATCCACGACAGAGCCATTTTTTTCCCATGACAGGTTTCCTTTAAATCTATTTTTGCGGCGCTACGCGGCAACGCGGCCTTTTTTTTGGCAGAGCAGCTCATGATTTATAATTACAACCAGGGAGGGGTCCTCTAAGTATGTCACATTTACCAGCCCCTTCCTTTCCTGAATGAACACAATGAGGTATTGGTACTGATCACTCGCTGTGTTCATTCATTACTGAAGTATAGTAAACAGTGGGGTTTTTTTTTTTTTTTGAGGTGGGGGGGCTATACTGAAGCATAGCTTTCCTGAAGAAGACCATCCAGGGCAGAGCCATCCTTCTCCCGTGACAGGTTTCCTTTACGACGATTGTTTGGGCGCTACGCGGCACCGCGGCCTTTATTCCTACCGCAGCAGCTCCTGATTTATAATTACTCCGGGCAGCCTTGACAGTAACAAATACACCCGCGATGTCACATTTCCTCCACGTATTTAAAAATCCCCCCCCCCCCCCCGCCACCCCCTGCCGCCGCCATTTTTTTTTTCACTCCAACCCAACGCCGCCAAGACTTGCGAGGGGCGCGGCGTAAAGTAAATATAGATTTATAGGAGTTTGTCATTTAACTCCGACACTCGCCAAAGCGAGAACGGCACCCCACATAGCGTCGGGGGGGGCGCAAGGGTTAACGTGCTCCCCAAGACTAATCATCTTTCGGGATGTTGGGGGGCCCATGAGGGTTAACGTGCCCCCCAGGACTAATCATCTGTTGGGATGTTGGGGGGCCGCGAGGGTTAACGTGCCCCCCCCAAGACTAATCATCTGTCGGGATGTTGGGGGGGCCGCGAGGGTTAACGTGCCCCCCCAAGGACTAATCATCTGTCGGGATGTTGGGGGGGCCGCGAGGGTTAACGTGCCCCCCCAAGGACTAATCATCTGTCGGGATGTTGGGGGGTCCACGAGGGTTAACGTGCCCCCCCCAGGACTAATCATCTGTCGGGATGTTGGGGGGGCCGCGAGGGTTAACGTGCCCCCCCAGGACTAATCATCTGTCGGGATGTTGGGGGGGCCGCAAGGGTTAATGTGCCCCCCCAGGACTAATCATCTGTCAGGATGTTGGGGGGTCCACGAGGGTTAATGTGCCCCCCCCAGGACTAATCATCTGTTGGGATGTTGGGGGGCCGCGAAGGTTAACGTGCCCCCCCAGGACTAATCATCTGTCAGGATGCTGGGGGGCCGCAAGGGTTAACGTGCCCCCCCAGGACTAATCATCTGTCGGGATGTTGGGGGGCCGCGAAGGTTAACGTGCCCCCCCAGGACTAATCATCTGTCAGGATGCTGGGGGGCCGCAAGGGTTAACGTGCCCCCCCAGGACTAATCATCTGTCGGGATGTTGGGGGGTCGCGAGGGTTAACGTGCCCCCCCAGGACTAATCATCTGTCAGGATGCTGGGGGGCCGCAAGGGTTAACGTGCCCCCCCAGGATTAATCATCTGTCGGGATGTTGGGGGGCCACAAGGGTTAATGTGCCCCCCCAGAACTAATCATCTGTTAGGATGTTGGGGGGGCCATGAGGGTTAATGTGCCCCCCCAGGACTAATCATCTGTTGTGGGGGCCGCAAGGGTTAACGTGCTCCCCCAGGACTAATCATCTGTCGGGATGTTGGGGGGCCGCGAGAGCTAACGTGCCCCCCCAGAACTAATGATCTGTCGGGATGTTGGGGGGCCGCGAGGGTTAACGTGCCCCCCCAGAACTAATGATCTGTCGGTATGTTGGGGGGCCGCGAGGGTTAACGTGCCCCCCCAGAACTAATGATCTGTCGGGATGTTGGGGGGCCGCGAGGGTTAACGTGCCCCCCCCCAGAACTAATCATCTGTCGGGATGTTGGGGGGCCGCGAGGGTTAACATGCCCCCCCCCCCAGGACTAATCATCTGTTGGGATGTTGGGGGGCCGCGAGGGTTAACGTGCCCCCCCAGAACTAATCATCTGTCGGGATGTTGGGGGGCCGTGAGGGTTAACGTGCCCCCCCCCCCCCAGAACTAATCATCTGTCGGGATGTGGCCCCCCCACACTCATGAATTGTGTCAGCTGAAATACATTAATGGGTAATTAATTGCTGGTGTTCCGGCGGGGTAATACGATAATAGATGGCGGCGGATTCCGGAGCCTCTAATGGTTCTTCGGGGCCTCTGAAGGATCATAAATTAGGCCGAAATTAACTGCTAAGAGCCGTGTGCAGCCGCCTGACAAATGCTGCGCCTGTGATTTACTGCGCCGGGCTCCCGGGCCACTTCCATTCCCCCCATACACAGTATTGACCAGCTGAGTGATGAGGTTCCGTGAGCGGGACGCCGGTGACCTTGAGGGCCGACCTTCTCCCTCCGCATCCGTCTTCCTGACTCGCAGGATACAGGGGGGGGGGGGTTCCTCCGCGACAGCACAGCGTGTTCATTCTGTAAAGGAAGAGCCGCGCTTCGGGTCTCTGCACTCGGTTGGTGCTCATCGTGACCTCCGCGGGGGCGGTGCCAGAGGCGATGACATCACACACTCACAGAGCTACTAGGGTCCAATCACACGGGCGGGGCGGGTTGTTTCTTCAGTTCAGTCACGTCAATCAAAGAAAAAAACTGATGAGTTTACATCCATATATCCTCCATTTACATCCGTGTTTCCTCCATTTACATACGTGTATTTTATCCATTTACATCCGTGTTTCCTACATTTACATACGTGTATTTTATCCGTTTACATCCGTGTTTCCTACATTTACATACGTGTTTCCTCCATTTACATCCGTGTTTCCTCCATTTACATACGTGTTTCCTCCATTTACATCCGTGTTTCCTCCATTTACATCCGTGTTTCCTACATTTACATACGTGTATTTTATCCATTTACATCCGTGTTTCCTACATTTACATACGTGTATTTTATCCGTTTACATACGTGTTTCCTCCATTTACATACGTATATTTTATCCATTTACATACGTGTTTCCTCCATTTACATCCGTGTTTCCTCCATTTACATACGTGTATTTTATCCATTTACATCCGTATTTTTCAAAAGTTTACTTTGGTTTACATACGTTTTTCATCCGTTTAGATCCATTTTCATCTGTTTACATTGATTTACATCCTTTTTTATCCATTTACATCCGTGTTTTTCAACCATCTACATTTATTTTAATCCGTTTACATTTATTTTCATCCGTTTACATTGCTTTACATACTTTTTTTACCCGTTTAGATCCATTTTCGTCCGTTTACATTGTTTTACATACGTTTTTCATCCGTTTAGATCCATTTTCATCTGTTTACAGCCATTTACATCCTTTTTTATCCATTTACATCCATGTTTTTCAACCATGTACATTGGTTTACATACTTTTTTTTATCCATTTACATTCATTTTCATCCGTTTACATTGATTTACATACTTTTTCATCCGTTCACATCCATTTACATCCTTTTCTATCCATTTACATACATTTTTTATCCGTTTGCATACATTTTCATCCGTTTACATTGATTTACAAATGTTTTTCATCTGTTTACATCCATTTACATCCTTTTTTAACCATTTACATCCGTGTTTTTCAACCATCTACATTGGTTTACATACTTTTTCATCCGTTTACATTCATTTTCATCCATTTCAATTGGTTTGCATATGATTTTCATCCGTTTAGATCCATTTTCATCTGTTTACATTGATTCACATACGTTTTTCATCCATTTACATCCTTTTTTTATTCATTTACATCCGTGTTTTTTAAACATTTACATTGGTTCACGTACATTTTTTCAGCCGTTTAGATCCATTTTCATCTGTTTAGATCCATTTTCATTGGTTTACATAAGTTTTTCATTCATTTACAACTTTTTTTTTTTCGCCCGTGTTTTTAAACCAATTTTTTTTTTTGCAGAAGAAAAATAGAGGTTTCTTCTAGTAAAAAACAGTTGTTAACAGATGCGGATATTAACAGATGTAAAGTTGTTCATCCGTTTACATCCGCAAGTCCATAGAAATACAAGGGGGTCTGTTTTTCATTCGTTTACATCTGTTTTTCATCTGTTTACATCCATTTTCATCCGTTTACATCCATTTTTGGTCTGCTTACATCCATTTTCATCCGTTTTTGGTCCATTTACATCCATTTTCATCTGTTTTTGGTCCGTTTATATCTGGTTACATCCATTTACATCCATTTTTGGTCCGTTTACATCTATTCACACTAATTTTCAATCCGTTTTTCATCCGTTTACATCCATTTTCATCCATTTTTGGTCTGTTTACATCAGTTTTCATCTGCTTCCGTAAGGTCAGTTTACATCCATTTTCATCCGTTTAGGTCCGTTAACATCAGTTTTTAATTTATTCCGGGTTTTTTGCAGAAGAAAAATAGGGTTTTCTTCCGGTTCAAAAAAACGGATGTTAACAGATACAGACATTAACGGATGTAAACAGATGTTCTTCCGTTTACATCCCCAAGTCCATAGAAATACATGGGGGTCTGTTTTTTCATCATGTTTCATCCATTTACGTATGTTTTTGGTTCGTTTACATCCATTTTTGGTCCGTTTTCAACCCTTTACATCAGTTTTTGGTTTGTTTACATCAGTTTACATCCATTTTCATCCGTTTACATTGACATCCATTTTTATCCCGTTTAGATCCTTTTTTATCTGTTTACTTGCATTTTTCATCTGTTTACATCCGTTTTCATCCATTTGGTCCATTTACATCCATTTTTGGTCCGTTTTCAACCCTTTACTTCCGTTTTGGTCCGTTTACATCCGTTTACATCCATTTTCTGTCCATTTTTATCCCTTCAAATCCGTTATTTGTCCGTTTACATCAGTTTACATCCATTTTCATCCATTTACATCCGTTTGGTCTGTTTACATCCTTTGACATCCGTTTAGATCCGTTTTTACCTGTTTACATCTGTTTACATCCATTTACATCTGTTTTTGGTCCATTTGCATCCATTTTTGGTCCATTTTCAACCCTTTACATCCGTTTTTTTGGTCCGTTTACATCCGTTTACAGCCATTTTTGGTCCATTTTCATCCCTTCACATCCATTATTGGTCCGTTTACATCCATTGTCATCCGTTTACATCCGTTTTTAGTCTGTTTACATCCATTGTCATCCGTTTACATCCGTTTTTGGTCTGTTTACATCCATTGATATCCGTTTTTCGTCCGTTATGGGGTTTTTTGCGGAAGCAAAATAGGGTTTTCTTCCGTAAAAAAAAAACAGATGTTAACGGATGCGGACATTAACGGGTGGAAACAGATGGTTATCCGTTTAGTCCATAGAAATATACGGGGGTCCATTTTTCATCTGCAAACGGACATACGGAAAGCGGACATACGGAACGCGGACATACGGAACGCGGACATACGGAACGCCGGTGCGAAAGGGGCCTTCTAATGTTTACGTAGAGACAATTGCAGCATAGCTAGGTGATGACATCATCAAACTGATCGGGCGTCAGGCTGCTTTCACACTGATCCGCCGCAAAAACACAGCGAAGACGCATAGGCGGTTTTTTACCGCACTTTCTGGGCGTATTTTTTAAGGGACATATATTTTTTGCGCTATTTTTTTTTTTAAAAAAAGACTGACAATTTTGAGAAAAAAACAATATT
>NW_028319547.1:127500-200000 GCF_062004578.1 Staurois parvus
CCTCCCACACTCAGGCCCCCCCTCCCCCCCCCCCCAGAATATATTGCCGCCATGACAGCGATGAAGGATCATTATCGGGGAAGATGGTGGAGTTGTAAGTGATGCAAATATGAGGCTAACAAGCCAGGAAATGCGCTGCCAATGGGGTCACGTCCAGCGTTCCTGCAGGGTAACAAATCTAGGGCGAGGTGACACCATCCGTCTGAGTCGGGAGCCTGCAAGGTGACACCATCCCTCCGAGTCGTGAGCCTGCGAGGTGACACCATCCCTCCGAGTTGGGAGCCTGAGAGGTGACACCATCCCTCCGAGTCGGGAGCCTGCAAGGTGACACCATCCCTCCGAGTCGGGAGCCTGTGAGGTGACACCATCCCTCCAAGTCGGGAGCCTGAGAGGTGACACCATCCGTCTGAGTCGGGAGCCTGAGAGGTGACACCATCCCTCCGAGTCAGGAGCCTGAGAGGTGACACCATCCCTCCGAGTCAGGAGCCTGAGAGGTGACACCATCCCTTTGAGTCGGGAGCCTGCAAGGTGACACCATCCCTCCGAGTCGGGAGCCTGTGAGGTGACACCATCCCTCCGAGTCGGGAGCCTGTGAGGTGACACCATCCCTCCGAGTCGGGAGCCTGTGAGGTGACACCATCCCTCCGAGTCGGGAACCTGCTGCTTGCTGTCATCTGCTCATGAACATGCAGATCAGTCATCATTTGTTAGACGCATTTCTGCTGAATTTGTTGTTGTATTCTGTCTCTCAGTGTTACACCGAACATTCCATTGTTAGACCGATCATTTCTGTGTGAGGGGCGAACATTCCATTGTTAGACCGATCATTTCTGTGTGAGGGGCGAACATTCCATTGTTAGACCGATCATTTCTGTGTGAGGGGCGAACATTCCATTGTTAGACCGATCATTTCTGTGTGAGGGGCGAACATTCCATTGTTAGACCGATCATTTCTGTGTGAGGGGCGAACATTCCATTGTTAGACCGATCATTTCTGTGTGAGGGGCGAACATTCCATTGTTAGACCGATCATTTCTGTGTGAGGGGCGAACATTCACCATCAGCCGGGGAGCAAATACACATTTCCTTCACTGTATGTTAAATGACTTTTTTTATATGTTAAAAAAAATATGAAGAATATAAAAAGTTATATTTTTAAAAATACTTTTCATATATTTTGTAATATATAAAAAACACATTTCAACATACATTGTATATATATATATATATATTTTTTTTTTTTATTTATTTATTTTTTCTAAATATATTGAATACGGCGGCCAAAATTGTAGTATTTCAAATATGTCAATATATTTGAGAATATTTTTTAAAAATATAAATTTTTAAAAATACTTTACACATATTTTCTAATATATAAAAAACGCATTTCAACATACAGTATATATATATGTGTATTGAGATATATTTTGAAATATATTGAATGCGGCCAAAATTGTAATATTTCAAATATATGTTAATATATTTGAGAATAATAATTTAAAATAATATATATTTTTAAAAATAATTTTCACATATTTTCTAATATATAACAAACACATTTCAACATATAGTATATATATATCATTATTATTATACAGTATATATATGTCAATATATTTGAGAATATTTTTTAAAAATATAAATTTTTAAAAATACTTTACACATATTTTGTAATATATAAAAAACACATTTCAACATACAGTATATATATATATATATTTATTTATTTATTTTTCTCTCTAAATATATTGAATACGGACAAAATTCTAGTATTTCAATATATATGTCAATATATTTAAATATACATTTAATCTGCATCTTTGGAATGCACGCGTTTATGTAAAAACATATGTTAAATGACTTTTTTATATGTAAAAAAAAAATCTGAAGAATCTAAAAATGTATATTTTTAAAAATATTTTTCATATATTTTGTAGTATATAAAAAACGCATTTCAACATACAGTATATATATATATATATATATATATATATATATATATATATATGTGTATTGAGATATATTTTGAAATATATTGAATGCGGCCAAAATTGTAATATTTCAAATATATGTTAATATATTTGAGAATAATAATTTAAAAAAAAATATATTTTTAAAAATATGTTTCACATATTTTCTAATATATAACAAACACATTTCAACATATAGTATATATATATTATTATTATTATACAGTATATATATATGTCAATATATTTGAGAATATTTTTTAAAAATATAAATTTTTAAAAATACTTTACACATATTTTGTAATATATAAAAAACACATTTCAACATACAGTATATATATATATATATTTATTTATTTATTTTTCTCTCTAAATATATTGAATACGGACAAAATTCTAGTATTTCAATATGTATGTCAATATATTTAAATATACATTTAATCTGCATCTTTGGAATGCACGCGTTTATGTAAAAACATATGTTAAATGACTTTTTTATATGTAAAAAAAAAATCTGAAGAATCTAAAAATGTATATTTTTAAAAATATTTTTCATATATTTTGTAATATATAAAAAACGCATTTCAACATGCAGTATATATATATATATATATATATGTGTATTGAGATATATTTTGAAATATATTGAATGCGGCCAAAATTGTAATATTTCAAATATATGTTAATATATTTGAGAATAATAATTAAAAAAAATATATATTTTTAAAAATAATTTTCACATATTTTCTAATATATAACAAACACATTTCAACATATAGTATATATATATTATTATTATTATACAGTATATATATGTCAATATATTTGAGAATATTTTTTAAAAATATAAATTTTTAAAAATACTTTACACATATTTTGTAATATATAAAAAACACATTTCAACATACAGTATATATATATTTATTTATTTATTTATTTTTCTCTCTAAATATATTGAATACGGACAAAATTCTAGTATTTCAATATATATGTCAATATATTTAAATATACATTTAATCTGCATCTTTGGAATGCACGCGTTTATGTAAAAACATATGTTAAATTACTTTTTTAAATGTAAAAAAAAATCTGAAGAATATAAAAAGGTATATTTTTTAAAATATTTTTCATATATTTTGTAATATATAAAAAACGCATTTCAACATGCAGTATATATATATATATTATTATTATACAGTATTTATAAATCACTAAAAGGTCTGCTCAGCGCTGTACATAAATATATTAATATTTGTTTTTAAATATATGGAATACGGTCAAAATTTTAGTATTTCAAATATATTTCTCTTCCATGTGGGAAGAGGTGTGAGCTTCTGAGACGAAGCCACTCTCTGGCCTCCCGCTGATGCCGGGGTTGTAAGGTACGCATTGTCTTGGTGACATGAAAGGTCCGCTCCCCCCACACACACATAGGGGCGCATTCATTGCACAATGCTGTGATTGCAGGTGCTGTAAGATACGATCGATGTTACTCGGTGGGGTCGGCTGATCAAGGACGGAGTTGTTTTGACCATCAGGTTTGCAGAAGGACAGGAGATGAAGCGGTAGGTCTGGTCTGATGAGTCTTCTTCTCAGTTGACCACACTGGTGGTGGCTGGCGATGCGACGGTGCAGGTATAATGCCATGTTCCTCATCTTACAGGGAGAGGTGTCTCCGGGAGGAGTTCAGGTCGAATCCTCAATGGTTTAGGAATTTCTTTGATCATTTTAGATGCACACGGCGGCACATCATCAGCAGATTGTGGAAAGAGAGATGCGAGAAGACGCTAGAAGGGTTTACCTGAGCTAAGGGGCCTTTGATACGTGAGGTTCCTTCATCCACTCCGAGGACTCCTAGGTTCCTTTATCCACTCCTGGGACTGACCACCCCCGACACACACTACATACGTGACATAAAGGTTTCCTGCTACAGCTTTGCAGCTTACATGTTATAGCTATAGGCTCCTGAGATGGAAATCCTACCCTGGGAACCTCTGATGTGATGGGGAACCTCTGATGTGCTGGGGGAACCTCTGATGTGATGAGGAACCTCTGATGTGATGGGGAACCTCTGATGTGATGGGGGGACCTCTGATGTGATGGGGAACCTCTGATGTGCTGGGGGACCTCTGATGTGATGGAGAACCTCTGATGTGATGAGGAACCTCTGATGTGATGGGGGAACCTCTGATGTGATGAGGAACCTCTGATGTGATGAGGGAACCTCTGATGTGATGAGGAACCTCTGATGTGATGGGGGAACCTCTGATGTGATGAGGAACCTCTGATGGGATGAGGAACCTCTGATGTGATGGGGGAACCTCTGATGTGATGAGGAACCTCTGATGTGATGGAGGACCTCTGATGTGATGGGGGACCTCTGATGTGATGGGGAACCTCTGATGTGATAAGGAACCTCTGATGTGATGGGGGACCTCTCATGTGATGGAGAACCTCTGATGTGATGGCGGGACCTCTGATGTGATGGGGGGACCTCTGATGTGATGGAGAACCTCTGATGTGATAGGGGGACCTCTGATGTGATGGAGAACCTCTGATGTGATGGAGAACCTCTGATGTGATGGTGGGACCTCTGATGTGATGGCGGGACCTCTGATGTGATGGCGGGACCTCTGATGTGATGGAGGACCTTTGATGTGATGGCGGGACCTCTGATGTGATGGCGGGACCTCTGATGTGATGGGGGACCTCTGATGTGATGGGGAACCTCTGATGTGATGGGGGACCTCTGATGTGATGGGGAACCTCTGATGTGATGGAGAACCTCTGAGGTGATGGAGGAACCTCTGATGTGATGGAGGACCTCTGATGTGATGGGGGACCTCTGATGTGATGGGGAACCTCTGATGTGATAAGGAACCTCTGATGTGATGGGGGACCTCTCATGTGATGGAGAACCTCTGATGTGATGGCGGGACCTCTGATGTGATGGGGGGACCTCTGATGTGATGGAGAACCTCTGATGTGATAGGGGGACCTCTGATGTGATGGAGAACCTCTGATGTGATGGAGAACCTCTGATGTGATGGTGGGACCTCTGATGTGATGGCGGGACCTCTGATGTGATGGCGGGACCTCTGATGTGATGGAGGACCTTTGATGTGATGGCGGGACCTCTGATGTGATGGCGGGACCTCTGATGTGATGGGGGACCTCTGATGTGATGGGGAACCTCTGATGTGATGGGGGACCTCTGATGTGATGGGGAACCTCTGATGTGATGGAGAACCTCTGAGGTGATGGAGGACCTCTGATGTGATGAAGGACCTCTTGAAGTAAAGTTGCCTCATCACGGTGGTGGTGTACATTATCTCAGGCTCAGACTTTCCACTGATAAGTAACATTTACATTTTTTCCATTTTAGACTGGGGGAGGGGGGGGATCTGTAGGAGGAGTTCTGTCCTCCTCTCTGCTGCCGCATGCTGAGACCAGGGGAAGCGGAGATGAAGGGGGGTGCCGCAGCTGCAGCAGAGATGTGAGGGCCACATGTAATAGCCTTGGGGGCCGGACTCGCCTTGTGTTTGACACATGTGCTTTAGGGTGTCTGCTTTCAGAATAAACTGTTTATAATATTTGGGGGTTTTATATAATCTTCAGGCCTAAAGTGATTTTTTTACACATGTGCACAAAACGCAGCGAAAGGGTTCCAGGGTTGTAGCGGGGCCCGGCTGGTGAATCCTTTAGTCATGCAAAATCTGGCCCCGCTTACAAGAAATCAAACGCTGATGCCGTGATAAATACATGAACATTATATTGATACAAAAGATTATTGTTCTCATCTTGTAATACACTCACTTTATTGGGTCCACCAGTTCAATTGATTGGTAACACAATTTGCTAATCAGCCAATCACATGGCAGCAACTCAATGCATTTCAGTATCTAGACGTGGTGAAGACGACTTGCTGAAGTTCAAACCGGGGAAGAAAGGGGATTTAAATGACTGTGAACGTGGCATGGTTGTTGGTGCCAAACGGGCTGCTCTGAGTATTTAAAAAAACTGCTGATCTCCGGGGATTTTCACATTCTAGGGTTTACAGAGAATGGTCCGTAAAAGAGAAAATATCCAGTCAGTGGCAGTTGTGTGGAGGAAAATGCTTTGTTGATGTCAGAGGAGAATGGGCAGACCAGGGGCGAACTGACAACTCATGGGGCCCCCAGGCAATAGGGGATCATGGGGCCCCTGCGTCCTTGCCCACACTCAAATCACACCCAAAAAAGCCTATGAAAGGTACTAGGGACATCTCATGGGGCCCTCTACTGACCCCAGGCCCTTGGGCAGTGCCTGAGTTCCCCAATGGTCAGTCCGCCCCTGGGGTAGACTGGTTTCTGCGTAAACAACATGAAAGCATGGATTTATTCTGCCTTGTATCAACGGTTCAGGCTGGTGGTGGTGGTGTCATGGTGTGGTGGAACCATCCTGCCTTGTATCCACGGTTCAGGCTGGTGGTGGGTCATGGTGTGGTGGATCCATCCTGCCTTGTTTCAATGGTTCAGGCTGGTGGTGTTGGTGTCATGGTGTGGTGGATCCTTCCTGCCTTGTGTCAATGATTGAGGCAGGTGGTGGTGGTGTCATGGTGTGGTGGATCCATCCTGCCTTGTATCAACAGTTCAGATTGGTGGTGGGTCATGGTGTGGGGGATCCATCCTGCCTTGTATCAATGGTTCAGGCTGGTGGTGGTGTCATGGTGTGGTGGATCCATCCTGCCTTGTATCAACGGTTCAGGCTGGTGGTGTTGGTGTCATGGTGTGGTGGATCCTTCCTGCCTTGTGTCAATGATTGAGGCAGGTGGTGGTGGTGTCATGGTGTGGGGGGATCCATCCTGCCTTGTATCAACGGTTCAGGCTGGTGGTGTTGGTGTCATGGTGTGGTGGATCCTTCCTGCCTTGTGTCAATGATTGAGGCAGGTGGTGGTGGTGTCATGGTGTGGGGGGATCCATCCTGCCTTGTATCAACGGTTCAGGCTGGTGGTGTTGGTGTCATGGTGTGGTGGATCCTTCCTGCCTTGTGTCAATGATTGAGGCAGGTGGTGGTGGTGTCATGGTGTGGGGGGATCCATCCTGCCTTGTATCAATGGTTCAGGCTGGTGGTGGTGTCATGGTGTGGGGGATCCATCCTGCCTTGTATCAACGGTTCAGGCTGGTGTTGGTGGTGTCATGGTGTGGGGGATCCATCCTGCCTTGTATCAACGGTTCAGGCTGGTGTTGGTGGTGTCATGGTGTGGGGGATCCATCCTGCCTTGTATCAATGGTTCAGGCTGGTGGTGGTGTCATGGTGTGGTGGATCCATCATGCCTTGTATCAACAGTTCAGATTGGTGGTGGTGGTGTCATGGTGTGGGGAGATTTTCTTGGCACTATAAAGGTGGACCTAATAAAGTGGCCGGTGAGTGTATCTGCTAATAATAAAGATGGACCATCCGCATTACAAATGGCCAGTCAGCTGAGTAAATTCCCAGCGGGGTTTGGTGACATAAAGCGGCTCTGGCATGCAGGATGGCAGCTGTGTTTGGTTGGATGGCAGAAATGGGAGCTGCTCACAGAACAGATGGTTCAACTCTCAGCGCTGAAATATATGGGATGTATAGGAGGATCATCAGCGAGTGCGCTAACCTGGTACTGTAACTCGAGCCTAATAAATCAATCCAGAGATGTCACAGGAGATATTCGGTTACACGTTCGTTGCTTCAGGTCACAGCGACGTGGTCAAAGCATTCTCAATACCTGTCACAGTCTTGAGTTTCAATGTGAGGAATTCAGTACAGGAAGACAATGGAGGAAATAAGGAGTATCAGCTTCTGGGGAGGGGAGGGGGTGAACGCAAGGAATGTATTCTCTGTATTTATAAAGGTTTTTTGGAGAACGGGCGCTGGAGGTCTTCCCATGGTTTGCTGGATCATAAACGGTTCCCGTGGTCTGCTGGATCATAAATGGTTCCCGTGGTCTGCTGGATCATAAATGTTCCCGTGGTCTGCAGGATCATAAACGGTTCCCGTGGTCTGCAGGATCATAAATGGTTCCCGTTGTCTGCTGGATCATAAATGGTTCCCGTTGTCTGCTGGATCATAAACGGTTCCCGTTGTCTGCTGGATCATAAATGGTTCCCGTGGTCTGCTGGATCATAAATAGTTCCCGTAGTCTGCTGGATCATAAATAGTTCCCGTGGTCTGCTGAATCATAAAGGGTTCCCGTGGTCTGCTGGATCATAAATGGTTCCCGTGGTCTGCTGGATCATAAATGGTTCCCGTGGTCTGCTGGATCATAAATGGTTCCCGTGGTCTGCTGGATCATAAAGGGTTCCTGTGGTCTGCTGGATCATAAATGGTTCCCGTAGTCTGCTGGATCATAAATGGTTCCCGTAGTCTGCTGGATCATAAATGGTTCCCGTGGTCTGCTGGATCATGAATGGTTCCCGTAGTCTGCTGGATCATAAACGGTTCCCGTGGTCTGCTGGATCATAAACGGTTCCCGTGGTCTGCTGGATCATGAATGGTTCCCGTAGTCTGCTGGATCATAAACGGTTCCCGTGGTCTGCTGGATCATGAATGGTTCCCGTAGTCTGCTGGATCATAAATGGTTCCCGTAGTCTGCTGGATCATGAATGGTTCCCGTAGTCTGCTGGATCATGAATGGTTCCCGTAGTCTGCTGCATCATAAATGGTTCCCGTAGTCTGCTGGATCATAAATGGTTCCCGTAGTCTGCTGGATCATGAATGGTTCCCGTAGTCTGCTGGATCATGAATGGTTCCCGTAGTCTGCTGGATCATGAATGGTTCCCGTAGTCTGCTGGATCATAAACGGTTCCCGTGGTCTGCTGGATCATGAATGGTTCCCGTAGTCTGCTGGATCATAAACGGTTCCCGTGGTCTGCTGGATCATGAATGGTTCCCGTAGTCTGCTGGATCATAAATGGTTCCCGTAGTCTGCTGGATCATAAACGGTTCCCGTGGTCTGCTGGATCATAAATGGTTCCCGTAGTCTGCTGGATCATGAATGGTTCCCGTAGTCTGCTGGATCATAAACGGTTCCCGTAGTCTGCTGGATCATGAACGGTTCCCGTGGTCTGCTGGATCATGAATGGTTCCCGTAGTCTGCTGGATCATAAATGGTTCCCGTAGTCTGCTGGATCATAAACGGTTCCCGTGGTCTGCTGGATAATAAACGGTTCCTCATATGTGAGGATTCTATAAAAAACGTTTACGACCAGTTTATCCCCCGAGGCATCCGATCTGCAGTTTATTCCAGGTATTTGAACTGAGGAGCAAGCGTCACATTTTTCAGTTCACAGTCTGAGCGCATTGACGTCACCTTCAACACGCAACCCAGTAGTAAGGGGAGCAGCCTGGGCCAAACATCCCCCGTGCTGGTCTAGGGTTACAAAAATGCACCGGCATTATATACATTCAGCTAAGGAGTGCATGCAGAGCCGCGGTACAAGCACATGTATGGTTGAACTGGTGGAATTTTGGCTTTTTTCAGCCAGACTAACTATGTAACTATGTATGTAACTATGTAACACTCATAGAAACACAAACAGGAGCGGACTGACCATTTGGGAACTCGGGCACTGCCCGAGGGCCTGGGGTCAGAAGGGGGCCCCATGAGATGCCCCTGTTACCTTCCATAGGCTTTTTTGGGTGTGGTTTGAGTGTAGGCAAGGACACAGGGGCCCCATGATCCCCTATTGCCCGGGGGCCCCATGAGTTGTCAGTCCGCCCCTGAACACAAACCTTCCGGAACACGAGAGCGGTAATAATGGAAGGTGGTGTCCACAGCAGAATCCTCTATTCCTGGGATGTCCACAGTCCGGGTTTCATCTGTTATCCCCTTGAGCTCCGGAAGTGACCCCCTTCGTGACCCGGACATTTTTTACTGTTCGGCACTGCACTACTTTAACTGGTAATTGCGTGGTCATGCAACGCTGTACCCAAAACTAAACTTGTATCATTCTGCACTGCGCTACTTTAACTGGTAATTGCGTGGTCATGCAACACTGTACCCAAAATTAAACTTATACAATTCTGCACTGCGCTACTTTAACTGGTAATTGCGCGATCATGCAACGCTGTACCCAAAACTAAACTTATATCATCTTTTTCACACGAAGAGAGCTTTCTTATGATGGTATTTGGTCACTACTGGGTTTTGTATTTTTTATTATATAAACTAAAAAATGCCTAAATTTGGGGCGGGGCTTTATTTTTTGCTTTCTGCCCTAAAACATCCAATAAAAAACATTTTTTTTATAAATGTTGGCCCAAATGTATTCTGCTCCATGTCTTTGGTAAAAAAAAAATCCCAATAGGCATATGATGTTTTAGGGCAGAAAGAAAAAAAAAAGTCGCTCCCAAAATTTCGCCATTGGTTTGCGTGAAAGTATCTACAAACGACGGGATATATACTGGATTAAAAAAAAAAAATATTGTAATGATGGTGATCAGTGACTTATAGTGGTGCCGTGGATAAGGGGGTACCACCAGTCCTCCAGTAGGGGGCCCAGGCCAGCAGGGGGCCCAGGCAGCTGGCTGAATCGGATGTGGGCGGGGAGGGTGATCAGAACAGCGGAGGGGTGGCTGCTGGAACTGATCCCCTGTATGGCTCTCTCTGCAGCATCTAAAAGCTGACTTCTCTCCCTCCCGTTGGCTTTCAGCTGCTGCAGAGAGAGCCATACAGGGGATCAGTTCCAGTAATTGCCCCTCGTCACCCTCCTTGTGCACCATATGTTTCCCCCTGCTGACCAGGGCCCCCCACAGTGCTGCCGGCTACCTTCCTTTCCTTCCCACTGGCAGCTGCAGGCACTAGGACAATAGGATCCTTCAGGATGAAGAGTGGGGGAAGGTTCCAGTAAATATGTCACATTTCCCAGCCCCCTTCCTTTCCTGAATGAACACAATGAGTGTTTGATACTGATCACTCACTGTGCTCATTCATAACTGAAGCATAGTAAACTGTGGGGGGGCTCTGTCAGCTATGGGGCCCCGTAGTTTCTAAGAGCAGCCCTGAGTGGTACTGTGACAGTGTGGAGGGGAATCTGACACTAACTGACACTGGGTGGGATCTGACTGACACTGACATCTCCAGTAACACTACTATACACTGTCACTGTACTAATGACACTGGCTGGGAAGGAGTTAACATCTAGGGTGATCGAGGGGTTTCTTTGCAGGGATAAGAAACAGAGAGATCGTTCCCTCTGTACAGAGCTCTGTGTTGTTTGTAAACACAGAGCTCTGGACTGTGATTGGACACAGCCGATCAGCAGGTGCTGTCCATGAATCCGGGACCTGCTGACAAACTCCCGCTGCGTACAATCAGTGTGCAATGTGCAGCCTAAACAGGGAACAATGTACCAGTACGTGGCTGTGCCTGTATGAGCCACGCCCATCCACAGTACATCCCACGTGGAAGAAAAATATATTTGAAATATATTTTGAAAAAATTCTTCCCAAATATATTGACATATATTTGAAATGCTACAATTTTGGCCGTATTCAATATATTTAATAATATATATATATATACTGTATGTTGAAATGCATTTTTTATATATTACAAAATATATGAAACAATTTTTAAAAATATATTTTTTTAATATGTAGTCTTCTGATTTTTTTAACATATAAAAAAATCATTTTTACATATATTTGTAAATGCATTCTAAAAATGTAGATTATTATTATATATTTTTAAAAAATATTCTTCTCAAATATATTGACACATATTTGAACTGCTACAATTTTGGCCGTGTTGAAATGCGTTTTTTATATATTACAAAATATATGAAAAATATTTTTAAAAATATATATTTTTTTAAATATAGTCTTTCGATTTTTTTTTAAGATAAAAAAAAAAGTCATTTTAACATATATTTTTACGTATATTTCTAAATGCATTCCAAAAATGTAGATTAAATGTATTCTTAAAGACATTCAGTATATTTGAAAATGTATGTTTAAAAATATTTTTCATATTTTGTAATAAAAACGCATTTCAACATACAGTGTATATGTGTGTATATATATATATATATATATATATATGTATTTATTTATTGAAATATATTTTTAAATATATTGAATACGGCCAAAATTGTAGTATTTCAAATATATGTCAATATAAATAAAAGAATGGAACCTAAAGGAATAGAATATAAAAGAATAGAATTAAATAAAGAAATAAATTTATATATGAAGTTTGAAAAATTGGAATAGAATAAAATAGAATTGAGTAGACTAGAAAATAAAAGAATATAATAGAAAATAAAAGCATCTAAATGAATAGAATAGAACAGAACCATCTTCCGAAATTTCAACCAGAATAGTACTCGCTCTTTTTCACAATGAATTCAGACCGATTCAATATTTTCAATTCAAATTCGAATCACATACTTCGTATCCATTGGGAAGATTTGAATCTGGTCGAAAACGCATAAACTAAACAAACATTTTTTTCGTTCTGACATTGCAATGGTGTCATCTCTACTTTTGCATTATTTTCAGTACAGATTCTTTCTAAACTACTAGGCCTCCATAAAAAAAAAATCCCCACTCTGCAGGGTCCAGGAGGTCCAGTAATAGGCATCACCTTTCTGGGGGTCCAAGAGGCTCAATAATGGAAACCAGGGGAGGACTGACCATTTGGAAACTCGAGCCCTGCCCGAGGGCCCGGGGTCAGTAGGGGGCCCCATGAGATGCCCCTGGTACCTTTTTCATAGGCTTTTTTGAGTTTGGGCAAGGACACAGGGGCCCCATGATCCCCTATTGCCCAGGGGCCCCATGAGTTGTCAGTCCGCCCCTGATGGAAACTACCTCTCTGGAGGGTCCAAAAAACCCAATAATGGTAACCATCTCATTGGGGAGTCCAAGAGGCCCAACGATAGAAACCACCTCTCTGCTGGGTCCAAGAGGCTCAATAATGGAAAACACCTCTCGGGGGGGGGGGGGTCCACGAGACCTAATAATGGAAACCATCACTCTGGATGGTCCAAGAGGCCCAATAGTGGAAACCACCTCTTTGGGGGTCCAAGAGGCTCAATAATGGAAAGCACCTCTTTGGGGGTCCAAGAGGCTCAATAATGGAAAGCACACCCAGGGGGGTCCAAGAGACCCAATAATGGAAAACACCTCTCTGGGGGTCCAAGAGGCCCAATCATAGGAACCCCCTCTCGGGGGGGTCCAAGAGGCCCAATAATTGAAACCACCTCTCTGGGGGGTCCAAGAAGCCCAATCATGGAAACCACCCTTCTGGGGGAGGTCCGAGAGAACTAATAATGGAAACCATCTGTCTGGATGGTCCGGGAGGCCCAATAATAAAAACCACCTTTGTGGGGGGGGGGTCCAAAAGACCCAATAATAAAAGCCACCTCTCTGGGGGTTCCAAGAACCTTAATAATGGAAACCATCTCTCTGGAGGGGTCCAAGAGGCCCAATAATAAAAACCACCTTTCTGGGGGGTCCAAGAGACCCAATAATGGAAACCACCTCTCTGGGGGGTCCAAGAGACCCAATAATAGAAACCACCTCTCTGGGGGGGTCCAAGAACCAACGATGATATTAGGGACTTTTGGGATGTCTGTTCATTTTGGTAGAATCTAATGGTGCAGACAGTCAAATTTGGAGAGAATCTTTATCCATCAGCCTTAATCCAATCCAAGTGAGGGCCCCCCTGTGGTCAGTGTGCAGAGGGGAAGCTGCTCAACACAGGACCCAGAAGATCGCGGCGATTACTGTAGTAGCACTGACTACTACAACGATTATCAGCTTCTGCAGCAACCCCCTCAGGTATGAGATATACAGTCAACTACACAAAAAAGGCAACCGCCCCAACCTATAACCAGCCTTGGCAGTAAGGTGCACATGGAAGGGCGATGCACATCGCAAACAAACAAAGGATTTCCCAGCAACACTTACCAACCGGCCTGCGAAACAACCAATTTGACCCTTTGGGTTTTGTTTTCATGCATTTACAAATACATGCGTAAGCCACAGTCCTGCGTCTAGGGTCCTCTGTAGGCTGTGGACCTAACTAAAATCTCCAAAGCCTCTATAGTAGGAGCTCACGTATCAATGAGGTCCTCCAGGCATACCTGTCCTTGACCTATCCATTGATACATGAGCTCCTACTATGGAGGCTTTGTAAATTTTAGTTAGGTCCACAGCATACAAACTAAAATTTCCAAAGCCTCCATAGTAGGAGGTCACGTATCAATGAGGTCCTCCAGGCATACCTGTCCTTGACCTACCTATTGATACGTGAGCTCCTACTATGGAGGCTTTGGAGATTGTAGTTAGGTCCACAGCATACAAACTAAAATTTCCAAAGCCTCCATAGGAGGAACTCACGTATCAATGAGGTCCTCCAGGCATACTTGTCCTTGACCTATCCATTGATACGTGATCTCCTACTATGGAGGCTTTGGGAATTTTAGTTAGGTCCACAGCATACAAACTAAAATTTCCAAAGCCTTCATAGTAGAAGCTCACATATCAATGAGTTCCTCCAGGCATACCTGTCCTCCTACTTTGGAGGCTTTGGGGATTTTAGTTAGGTGCACAGCATACAAACTAAAATTTCCAAAGCCTCCATAGTAGGAGCTCAGGTATCAATGAGGTTCTCCAGGCATACCTGTCCTTGACCTATCCATTGATATGTGAGCTCCTACTATGGAGGCTTTGGAAATTTTAATTTGTATGCTGTGGACCTAACTACAATCTCCAAAGCCTCCATAGTAGGAGCTCACGTATCAATGAGGTCCTCCAGGCATACCTGTCCTTGACCTATCCATTGATACGTGAGCTCCTACTATGGAGGCTTTGGGAATTTTAGTTAGGTCCACAGTACACAGAGGAAGCTTGACACGGGACTGTGGCTTAGGCATGCATTTGTAAATGTGTGCAAACAAAACCCTTTGTTTTTAAAGCGAAGTGTTAGAGAGGCCAAATTGGTTGTCTCGCATGAGATATATAGCACCTAGTTACATTGTGCCAAGCCGGCCCAAGACAACTCTACAATCCAGGTCATAGCCAGAGTTCAGATTGAAATATTAATGTACTTTAGGCATTTCTTTATGTTGATTGTTTCTGTTCTTTCAGAGGCTTGAGGAGCAGCAATCGAAGCTATAATGCGGTTTGTGTCCCCGAATCCCTCTCCCAGCCATGCCTCAGTTACGATCTAATTAATGACGCCCCGTACAAAATCAGCAGGAAGGAAAAGCCGAGCAGGCCCGGCTAGGAACAAAAGGGTGTGCTGCAAATTCTAAGCAGGCTTCGGCCTTCCTTCATCTATGTTTTGAAGGCCTAATCTGCCATATGGCTCCCAGCGCCGATGATTTATTAGGTGTAGAAAGCAGGCTGATAAATTTCACTGCTGGTCCCGGCATAGACTGGGGGTGTCAACAGACAAGCCTAATGGAAAGTGCCTGCACCAAAGAGGAGAGAATTATTTATGACTGTCTGTAATGTCACTGGGGGAAATTTATCATCTTTTCTGGTGGATGTGTTTGGATCGGAGAAATGATGGTGGGGGAGGGGGGCGGGGGAGGTGAGCTCTGGACAGAGTCCCCTTGTTACCCTTCTGCCTGAATCTCTGCCAAGGTGAACTGGAAAGTGTGGTGGGCAGAGGAACTGGAGATGTTAACCTCTTCCAGCAAGTGGAAGAGTTGATGGGAGTTAAACTGTATTTCAGTGCCACAAACTGCAGACGCTATTTAATCAATTTTTAATATTCAAAGCAAACTCCCCCATCCATCCATGTCTCCATTCTTTATTTTGCCGAGAAATCACTTTGGGAATCACCCCTCTAGCATTTCTAGTTGCAGCCATCTTGAGTAAGGGCAGATGATTCACGTAGCATTTATATCTGGATTCCATCTGCCCGTAGAAAAGGCATCTAGGCAGGAGAGTGTGCTTAGCTGAGAAAGCCCCTCCTCCCATGGAGACTCCTGGGGTGTATGACATCATTTTGGCCTGGGCTAGAAACCAGGAAGCAACTACAGAAATGTAAAAAAAAAGTTCAAAGTAAATATAACCTACCTTCTTGTCTATATACTAATGCTGGCATCATAAGGCAGTTGGCAGATTCCGTAGTCGCAATTCAGTCCAATAGTGCGCCCACTGCCATACGCTGTCAAGCACAGGCAAGGTGGACCTGATGGGGAACTAGTCTCAGAGTTCCCCATCAGGCTCCCCCCACCAACAGGTACAGAGGCTATGAATTTGAGTTGTCAGGTGGGTGAAGCCTGAAGAGGAACTCTGAGAATAGTGCCTGTGATTGATAGCTGATGGCAGTGGGTAGATTTCATAGCCGCTTTTCAGTCCGATAGTCCACCCACTGCCATCTCCTGTCAACCACAGGAAAGGAGTCTCAGAGTTCCCCATCAGGCTCTGCCCACCTAACAGGCGCAGAATTTGAGTTGTTGGGTGCAGAACGCTGAGACTGGTTCCCCATCAGGTCTGCCTTGCTTGTAACTTACAGCGGATGGCAGTGGACACACTATTGGGCCGAATAGCATCTAAAAAGGCCATTCGCTGCTATCTGCTGGCAATCACACGCAAGGCGGACATGATGGGGAACCAGTCTGAGTTCCGTCTACCTCACAACTCAAATTCATAGACGATGCGCCTGTTGGGTGGACGGAGCCTGAAGGGGGAGACTAGTTCATGGTTGACAGCGGATGGCAATAGTAGCTATGGATCTGCTCACTGCCATGTGATGTCAATCAAAAGTAAAGTGGACCTGAAGGGGAACTTGTCTCTCAGTTTCCCATCAGTCTCTGCCCACCCCAATACAAAACTGGGGCTGGGGAAGGAGGGGGCACACAGTATGGGCGCTCGAACCTCAGTGCCGACATTAACAGATTTATATAACTCTCAATGAAAGGTACATGAATCGGGCACAAGCACTCCCATGTTTGGTGCTTCGCCCTACAGAATTCTAAATGTTTTCTGCGTCATTATGAATTCCCCAGATAGTCGGCCATACTTCCAACATGGAAAACTGCTCACTCTCAGTAAACTGAATACTTACCATTAATAATAAATGAGCCTTTGAACTCTGTCAGGAGTGCAGTGAAGTACAACAAAAATGGCTCTTAGGTGTCACCCCAGCTCTCTCCTCCAGCCATGCCCCTAATGGCTTTTAGGTGTCACCCCACCCCTCTCCTCCAGCCATGTCCCTAATGGCTTTTAGGTGTCACCCCACCCCTCTTATCCAGCCATGTCCCTAATGGCTTTTAGGTGTCACCCCACCCCTCTTATCCAGCCATGTCCCTAATGGCTTTTATGTGGCACCCCACCCTTCTCCTCCAGCCATGTCCCTAATGGCTTTTAGGTGTCAACCTACATCTCTCCTCTAGCCATGTCCTTAGTGCCTCTTTGGTGTTACCCCCACCTCTCCCTTCCAGCCATGTCCCCAATGGCTTTTAGGTGTCTCATCCCTCTCTCCTCCAACCATGTCCACAATAGCTTTTATGTGTCACCCCACCTCTCTCCTAAGACCATTAGGGGTAACCCCACCTGTCTCCTCCAGCCATGTCTCCAATGACTCTTATGTTGATACCCCACCTCTCTCCTCTGGCCATTATTATTATTATTATTATTATTATACAGGATTTATATAGCGCCAACAGTTTGCTCAGCGCTTTACAATAATATTAAATGAGCCTTTGAACTCTGTCAGGAGTGCAGTGAAGCACAGCAAAAATGGCTCTTAGGTGTCACCCCCACCTCTCTCCTCCAGCCATGCCCCTAATGGCTTTTAGGTGTCACTCTTACCTGTATACTCTACCCTTATCCCTAATGACTCTTAGGCTGATCCCCAAACTCTCCCCTATGGCCATGTCTCCAGTGACTCTTAGGTGTCGCCCCTACTTGTTTACTCTGGCTAAGTCCACAGTAGCTCTTAGGTGTTACCCCCACATCTTTGCTCTGGCCATGTGCCTAATGGCTCATTGGCTCATAGATTTCACCCCAACATCTCTCCTCTAGCCATGTTCCCAGTGGCTCTTTGCTGGTCCTCCACCTCTCTCCTCCAGCTATATCCCCAATGCCTCTTAAGTGTCACCCCCATCCCTCTCCTCCAGCCATGTCCCCAATGGCTCTTAGATGTCACCCCACCTTTCTCCTCTAACCATGTCCCCAATGGCTCTTAGATGTCACCCCACCTTTCTCCTCTAACCATGTCCCCAATGGCTCTTAGATGTCACCCCACCTTTCTCCTCTAACCATGTCCCCAATGGCTCTTAGATGTCACCCCACCTTTCTCCTCTAACTGTGTCCCCAATGGCTCTTAGATGTCACCCCACCTTTCTCCTCTAACCATGTCCTCAATAGCTCTTAAGGTGTCACCCCACCTTTCTCCTCTAACCATGTCCTCAATGGCTCTTAGATGTCACCCCATCTTTCTCCTCGAGCCATGTCCTCCATAGCTGTTAGGTGTCACCCCATCTTTCTCCTCCAGCCATGTCCTCAAGACAGATATTCAGCAGGAAAGCAAACTTTTCATCTTGAAGCTCAATGAAACGTTATAGTTTCTTATTTGCAACCTGCTATGTATAGACGAGAATCTTTTTGTTGGCTGTACGTTGGAGGAAACCGATATATACCGCACATATCATTTACTAGCAGACAGTAAATATGTCATTTACAAAATATATCAAGATCACTTTCCACTGAACTGTAAATATATCACATATGCCGGGTCTCAGCTTCCATCTGAACTGTAAAAGGCAAAAATAGAACTGTAAAAGACGGGATATGTTCTTGTGAAAGATTGGAAGAGTCACCAAAAAAACTGAAAGGATCAAAACATAAAAATATTCCGGACTGGCTGTTTATGTGTTAAAGAATACTTTTTTTGTAAATGAGAGGTTCCCCCAAAATCTGTCCAGATACTAAGGTGTATTTCTAGGCAATCACGGCCAGTTTTTTAGGTAGGGGTCCAAAAACCAACGTGGGTTCCCCTCAGTCCTCCTAGCAGCCTGTGGAGTCAGAGACTGCTTGGTGGATTGAGAGGAACACATGTTGGTGTTTTTTGGATCCCTGGTGTAGCACCCTCATAGATTAGTGCAGGTTAGTAGGCAAATTTTGTTAGCTCCACCGTAATCGGTGGAGCAGGGATTGATTGTTCAGGCCTCACAGGCTGCTGCTTACTTCCCCCTGTATTCTAGAGGATTCTAGAATAAGAGTCAGAGGAAGAACAGAGTGGGTAGCTTGAATATTTATGGGGAATCCAGCCAATCCCTGTGGAGGTGTGCCCAGTAGGTGGCTGGAGAACCCATAAATAATGAGGCCTGAGGTAGAGGGAGAGAGTTCCAATCCTGCTAGAGGAGACCTCTGAAGCAGGATTACAAGAGGCATCATCTAGAATCAAGGTCCCAGCTGGACCCTTAGCTGGGGGGGGTCTAGTCACAAAAGCTTAGTCCTGGAACCAGTATGTCATAAAATTTCATATTTACCTGCTCAGTGCAATGGTTGTACACAGAGCAGTCCGGATCTTCCTTTTTTTGGGTTCCCCTCTGGCTCTCCAGGTCCCTCCCTCTTGTTGGGTGCCCCCACAGTAAGCTGCTTGCTATGGGGGCACCCAAGCAGGCACGCTCATTGTGTGTCCATTGACACCCTGCCCCCTCCCCCTCCTGATTGGCTCACCGGCTGTGACTGACAGCATTGGGAGCCAATGGCTCCCACTGCTGCCTCAGCCAATCAGGAGTGGGAGTCCCCAGAGAACAGAGGCTCTCGTGGACATTGCTGGGGCTCAGGTAAGTGTTAGGGTGGGCTGGGGTTGGGGGGCTGCTACACACAGAAGGTTTTTTATCTTCATGCATAGAATGCACGGAGGTACAAAACCTGGAGCCTTTAGGACCACTTTAATTTTTTGGCTTTCCGTATGCTTAAAGCGGTTGTCCAGTCATCTGTTCAAAAATTACAAGTCAGCAGATACAAAAGCTGTAGCTGCTGACATGTCATAACAGGACACTCACCTGCCCCAGGATCCAGCCATGTCCTCTCCCGGACAATTTCTTCACCGGGCTTCGTTCCTTGGTGCCGGCATAGTCGGCTGTGCTTGCCAGCTACTTCACAGTCAGCTTCCCATTGCGTATGCGCTATTTGATTGGTCCCTCAGCTTTCTGGGACCTGTGACATGTCCCAGAAGGCTGTGGGTGAAGGAGGGTGCGAACTTCCTCTCAGACCGGAAGTGGAGGAACGAGTACCTGTCAAAACCCTAAAAAAAAAATGTCCCAGATGTAGTGGGCAGCACAGTGGCTAAATGGTTAACACTTTTGCATTGAAGCACTCGGAGTCGTTGGTTCGAATCTCAACCACAGCACCACCCGTCT
Organism: Staurois parvus; assembly: GCF_062004578.1. Taxonomy (NCBI): domain Eukaryota; kingdom Metazoa; phylum Chordata; class Amphibia; order Anura; family Ranidae; genus Staurois; species Staurois parvus. Next base: position 147,821 of record NW_028319547.1, read on the forward strand.
GGAGTTTCCATGTTCTCCCTGTGCCTGCGTGGGTTTCCTCCGGGTACTCCAGTTTCCTCCCACACTCCACAGACATGCTGGTAGGTGAATTGGCTCCTGTCTAACATGTCCCTAGTATGTGTATGTATGAATGTGAGTCACGGACCTTAGATTGTACGATCCTCGGGGGCGGGGACTGATGTGAATGTGCAACAGGGGCAGACTGACAACTTATGGGCCCCTGTGTCCTTGCCCACACTCAAAGCATATCCAAAAAATTCTGTAAAAGGTACCAGGGGCATCTCACGGGGCCCCCTACTGACCCTGGGCCCTCAGGCAGTGCCCAAGTGCCTGAATGGCCAGTATGCCCACTGAATAAATTGACGGCGCTATACAAGTACCTGAAATAAATAAATAATAAATGTGAAGGATGACCAGGGGAGAGGAGGAGGAAGAGCAGAGCTTCCCCTATTGGGGGAGAAGGACATAGTCAGATAAGGACTGTCCTGTACTCCTAGGGACACACAGAATATGGACATAGGGAATATAAGGTATAGAATGCACACACCCAGGGACGGACTGACAACTCATGGGGCCCCCAGGCAATAGGAGAACATGGGGCCCCTGTGTCCTTGCCCACACTCAAACCACACCCAAAAAAGCCTATGAAAAAGACTATAAAAGGTACCAGGGGCATCTCATGGAGCCCCCTACTGACCCCGTGCCCTCGGGCAGTGCCTGACTGCCCGAATGGTCAGTCCGCCCCTGCATGCAACCAGGGGCGGACTGACAACTCACGGGGCCCCTAGGCAATAGGAAATCATGGGGCCCCTGTGTCCTTGCCCACATTCAAACCACACCCTAAAAAGCCTATGAAAGGTACCAGTGGCATCTCATGGGGCCCCCTACTGACCCCAGGCCCTTGGGCAGTGCCTGAGTGCCTAAATGGTCAATCCGCCCCTGCATACAACACAAGAAAAAAAATCACAGACGGTTCTTGGCGGGTCCTCAACCCCCCAAAATGCCACATTATAGATGTGAACGTGTTTAGATATTTATGGCATGTATTACTATGTGAAGAAAAGTGCAGTAATTACCGGATGCTTCCAATCCAATGAGATCCTGGCACTACATTCTGCATAGGAATAGGGTTCCTCACCCTTTATAGATGACATTTCCAATGCTTTATGGGGCCATTCTTAAAAATGCATGTCCTCTCTCGTAAAGATATTCAGGATAGAGCGATCCTCATTCCGGCTGCAATAGGGCCATGAATCTGACGTTCACTGACAGATTTATGGGACAATCTTCTAACTCGTGCACTAAATGCATATTCTAGCAGCACACAGTGATTCATGAGATCCCACTTTCTTTAAAACCTTCAAAAAGAGTATTTATTTTTTGCCCATGTTTGCTTTTAATTTTTAACCTCTTTGTACCCAGAAGAAGCGCTTGTCACTATTTCTGATGCTCGGCGGCTTGTTATCTGCAGAACTTCACTCACTGCTTATAATAGGACATGGAAAAGTATAGATGTAGGGGGATAGATACTCCAAGCCTTGTTGGGTATATTGGACCTTGCTCAGAAGATTCACCAACCGCACGACATTACAGTTGTGTCCAAAATTATTCAACCCCCAATGCTGTAAAGGGGTTTAGGGACTATAGTGTACATTTGGAATTGTATTCAGAATCAAATCCTACAAGGACGTTGTAACTACCCAAATGCAACTAAAATGACATCAATTGTTTATGTAATACAGTAGTAAATGGTTCTTATGTGGTTTCTTCATTGCCACAATTATTCAACCCCTTAAAGACTACCACTCTGAAGAACAGAGGTTCATACAGGTGCTTTCCATCAGGTATTGAAAACACCTGTGGATGTCACCGAGCAGCAATCAAGCATAATAAGCACCAATTAGGCAGCTTTAAAATGACTGTGATACTCAGCTCCTTCTAGACATTTACTGGTGTGGTTACAAACATGGTGAAGGCAAGAGAATGGTCCAGGAAGACAAGAGAAGAGGTGATTTCTCTTCACAGGAAGGGCAATGGCTATAAGAAGATTGCAAAGATGTTAAACATACCAAGAGACACCTTAGGAAGCATCATTCGCAAATTCAAGGCAAAGGGCACTGTTGAAACGCTACCTGGTCGTGGCAGAAAGAAGATGCTGACTTCGACTGCTGTGCGCTACCTGAAGCGTAGAGTGGAGAGAAGTCCCCGTGTGACTGCTGAGGAACTGAGAAAAGATTTGTCAGATGTGGGTACAGAAGTTTCAGCCCAGACAATAAGACGCACACTGCGTAATGAAGGCCTCCGTGCCAGAACTCCCAGGCGTACCCCCTTGCTGTCTCCAAAGAATAAGAAGAGTCGACTGCAGTATGCCAAAAGCCATGTGGACAAACCACAAAAGTTGTGGGATAGTGTTCTGTGGACTGATGAAACAAAATTAGAACTGTTTGGGCCCATGGATCAACGCTATGTTTGGAGGAGGAAGAACAAGGCCTATGATGAAAAGAACACCTTGCCTACTGTGAAGCATGGTGGAGGGTCAATCATGCTTTGGGGCTGTTTTGCTTCTGCAGGTACAGGGAAGCTTCAGCGTGTGCAAGGTACCATGAATTCTCTTCAGTACCAGGAGATATTGGATGGAAACGTGATGCAGTCCGTCACACACCTGAGGCTTGGGAGACGTTGGACCTTTCAACAGGACAATGATCCCAAGCATACCTCCAAGTCCACTAGAGCATGGTTGCAGAGGAAAGGCTGGAACATTTTGGAGTGGCCATCGCAGTCACCAGACTTAAATCCGATTGAGAACCTCTGGTGGGACTTAAAGAAAGCAGTTGCAGTGCGCAAGCCTAAGAATGTGACTGAACTGGAGGCCTTTGCCCATGAAGAATGGGCGAAGATACCCGTAGATCGCTGCAAGACACTTGTGTCAAGCTATGCTTCACGTTTAAAAGCTGTTATAACTGTAAAAGGATGCTGTACTAAGTACTAAGATTGAATGTCACTTGGGGGTTGAATAAAACTGATAATGCTGTGAGCACAGAAAAGACATTTGTGGTTATTTCATTATAACTGTTATGTTATATTTGTCTGACCTACAAGTGCCTCTTTAATGTAAATGTAAGCAAGATGACTGAATGATCAAAAGCAATGTCAAACTGGCCAAAACACTCAATTTCAGTGGGGGTTGAATAATTTTGGACACAACTGTACCTCTCGCCCTCCTGGTCACCATTGTATGTAGTAATGCAGACCACAGACCTATTCGCTGCACTTGTAGTACTGCACTTCTGACGCTCTTTACTATTGGTGCAATTCCATTTCAGTCAATGGTATGCACAGGGCCGGTGCTTCCACTAGGCAAACTAGGCAGCCGCCTAGGGCGGAATGCCACCTAGAGCGCCTGGGCACAGTGCAGGCTGGGACTGCACTTGTAGTACTGCACTTCTGACGCTCTTTACTATTGGTCCAATTCCATTTCAGTCATGGGTATGCACAGGGCTGGTGCTTCCACTAGGCGGCCACCTAGGGCGCACTGCCACCTAGAGCGCCTGGGCACGGTGCAGGCTGGGACTGCACTTGTAGTACTGCACTTCTGACGCTCTTTACTATTGGTCCAATTCCATTTCAGTCATGGGTATGCACAGGGCTGGTGCTTCCACTAGGCAAACTAGGCACACTGCCTCCCAGAGCGCCTGGGCACAGTGCAGACCGGGACTGTCTATGTGTGGGATGACACCACGTCCTGAATGATCCTTCAGCTGAGGAGAGGGGCGGCATAGGGGGAGGAAGGAAGAACAGAGGAAGATGCCGGGTGTCTGGGGCCAGTGTAGCACCTGAGCTGCCGCTCCTTCCAGTGTTCCTCTCAGACTCAGTCCCTTACTGCAAGCCGGCTGGCAGCTGCTGATTACTGTGGAGTTCCAACCCTTCTGTTACCATTCATCAGTGGAGGCGGAGCTGAGCCTGCAGAGGAAGGTAATGTCTGACTCTGTTGTCTTGTGTCTGTATGAGTGTGACCCGGCCGGCTGGACATCTATCACATGTGCAATGTGTCAGTGAGTGATGACATCCAGTGAGTGTCTGGAGACCAACAGAGAACCTCTTACATCAGAGTTCCTTTTTCACCAGAGTCCACAGCATTCCCCCTCACATCACGGTCCACAGTGTTCCCCTTTACGTCGAGGTCCACAGAGTTCCCTTTGCACTGTAAGGGGGAACCCTGTGGACTCTGATGTATTGTACAGGGGAAATGTAATTTAAGGGAGACTCTAATGTAAGGGGGAACTCTGTGTATTCTGATGTAGGGGGGAACTCTGTGGACTCTGATGTAAGGAGGAACTCTGGCCCTGGGATCAGTGAGGAGGGTCCCCGGGCTCAGGTCAGAGGGGCCTTTCATGAATTTTTGCACTGGGCCCTGAAGGTTCTAGTGACGCCTCTGCCTTGTACTGAAGTGTATGGAGCCCCCTGATCTACATGTGCTCTAGGGTAATACTTTTCTATCACATGGGGATTGACGTTCAACTTCAACTGTCCAGATGATCACATGGTCCAATCAAAGACTCATGAATACATGGAATGAAGAAGAGATGACAGGAACCATCCATCCACCAAATCTAATGATCTAAGGAAGTTTCCAAAGTTTGCTATCAGTAAACAGATCTTGGCCAATCAGCTTTCAGATGTGACCTTTTTAGACTTGGCATCAGGGGAGCCACCAGAAGCCTTCAGGAGTTGTTTGGCAAGTGCTGAGGACACATAGGAGTAGAAGCAGCTAAAGTGAATCTGTCCCCAAATGGAGATCGACCTTAAAAAGTGCATTTCACTCACTGAATGAGAAACACATTGACACAGCGTCTGTCAACGCCAAGATTCATTTCACTGTGTCTCTGCTTTGGATAATTATCTGCGGCATTCGAGATTACAGCAGTGTTGGAAACTCCTGACTCAAGCAGATTTTCTGCTACATCTTCAGGGCCAACCCTCGTTAGGACCCATCCTCCTTACTACCACACATGTGTTCTGTGTCCAACTCCAGTAATTAGAAAAAAAATCAACCCTTGCAGTCATAACCCCTCCACCCCCCACCACACACACCCTGCAAGGTTAAATGTTTGCTATGTATAGGGGGCAGGGGGACAGGCAGGATTAGTTAACCTATCTCCCAATATGGCCGGTCATTTTCTCCCCAAAGGTCCCTGGTCTGTGGGATGTCCCTCGGCATTATGACATACAATGCAGAGCTGTTACCCTTGTATTGTACAAGGTGGGGGCAAGCATGAAAATGCATTCGGGAACACCTGAAATAGGAGGCTGTGTGGGACTGGTTGTACTGCTGGACAGCCTTTGATGGAGTATGGAAGGTTAGAGGTAGGGCTAGAGATAGGGGTTAGGGTTAGGACAGGTTACAGTTGGGGCTAGGGCTAGAGTTAAGGTTTGGGAATAGGGATAGGGTGAGGGCAAGGGTTAGGGGTTAGGGTTAGGACGTATTAGTGTTTAGGGCTAGGGTCAGAGTAGGCTTAGGCAATAGGGTGAGGGCTAGGGTTAGTCTTTGGGAATAGAGTTAAGGTGAGGGCTAGGGTTAGGATGGATTAGGGGTTAAGATTAAAGTTAGAGTTAGAAAATATGGCTAGGGTGAGGGCAAGTGTTAGGGCTAGAGTTAGGGAACAGGGTTAGGGTCAGGGCAAGGGTTAGGGTTAGGATAGATCAGGGGTTAGGGCTGGAGTTAGGGAATATGGTTAGGGTGAGGGCTAGGGTTAATGGTTAGGGTTAGGATGGATTAGGTGTTAGGGTTAGGTAATAGGGCTAGCATGAGGGCTAGGGCTAGAGGGTTAGGGTGAGGGCAAGGGTTAGGACAGATTAGGGGTTCAGATTAGAGTTAGGGTTAGGGCTAGAATTAAGGTTTGGGAATAGGGTTAGGGCAAGGGTTAGGGTTAGGATGTATTAGGGTTTAGGGTTAGGGCCAGAGTAGGGCAATTGGGTGAGGGCTAGGGTTAGGATGGATTAGGGGTTAAGATTAGAGATAGGGTTAGAAAATACAGCTAGGGTGAGGGCAAATGTTAGGGCTAGAGTTAGGGTTAAAGTTAGGGTTAGGTAATAGGGCTAGCATGAGGGCTAGGGTTAGAGTTGGAGTTAGTCTTTGGGACTAGAGTTAAGGTGAGGGCTAGGGTTAGTGGTTAGGGTTAGGACAGGTTAGGGCTAGATTTAGGGTTAGGACGGATTAGGGGTTAAGATTAGCGTTAGGGTTAGAAAATACGGCTAGGGTGAGGGCAAGTGTTAGGTTAGTGTTAGGGAACAGGGTTAGGGTCAGGGCAAGGGTTAGGGTTAGGATGGATTAGGGGTTAGGGCTGGAGTTAGGGTGAGGGCTAGGGTAGGCGGTGAGGGTTAGAATGGATTAGGGGTTATGGCTGGAGTTAGGCTTTGGGAATACAGTAAGGGAGAAGGCCAGGGTTAGGGATGGAGTTAGGCTTTGGGAATACAGTAAGGGTGAGGGCTAGAGTTACAAGTTAGGGCTAGGATGGGTTAGGAGTTAGGTCTAGGGTTAGGGTGAGGGCTAGGGTTAGAGCTAGAGTTAGGTTTAGGGCATAGGGTGACAATGAGGGCTAGGGGTTGGGGTTAGGAGGCATTAGGGGTTAGAGCTAGAGATGGATTTGGGAATAGGTTTAGCGTTTGGGCTAGGGTTAGGGGTTATGTTTTTTTCCCTAATTTTGAACCCCTATACATGCCAATCAGGGGCTGACTACAAGGGCCAATTTTTGTTAATTCCTGGAGTTAGGCTTTACCTGATCCATAGGGAAATAGAGTTTGTAAAACCTTAACACTGAACTTCTATTATTGTTTATGATACATTGTGTCCTATTAAATATAATAAATATACTATGGAAAGCAGTTTGTTTTATCTGTTTAATAGAAAGTATAAAGAATATTCGCCGATCATGTCAGAAATTCAGAGCTGTCCTCTCCACACTTCCCGTGTTATCATAAGGGTCTAATAAGTCCTCCTAGTTCTTATCTTGGGACTACAGACTGATTGGTCTCAAAGTTGTGCGGGAGTACGATAGGGGTGGGGATTGAGTTGTTTAGCAAAAGAAAACTGGGCAGGGCTGACACCACTCAGTTCAAAAAAATGCTTTGTATTGTCAGCCCACAACAAGGTTTAGGGGTGAATTTCTGGAAGACCAACAGATATTCCCTTGTACTTCCAAAGTCTTTATGGGGGTGGAGCTGTTCTGAATATACACGGCTCAAAAAAAAATTAAAGGAATTCTTTCTAATCAGAGTTTAGCATCAAGTCAATGAAACTCCTGGGATATTGATCTGATCAGGTAAGTAACAGAGGGGGTTGTTAATTGGTTTCAGCTGCTTTGGGGTTAATGAAATAAACAACAGGTGCACTAGATGGGCAACAATGAGACGACCCCCAAAACAGGAATGGTTTTACTGGTGGAGGCCACTGAATTTTTTTTCCCTACTCATCTTTTTTTTCACTGTTTTTCACTAGTTTTGCATTTGGCTAGGGTCAGTGTCACTACTGGTAGCATGAGGCCATAACTGGACCCTACAGAGGCTGCACAGGTGGTCCAACTCCTCCAGGATGGCACATCAATACGTGCCATTGCCAGAAGGTTTGCTGTGTCTCCCAGCACAGTCTCAAGAGCATGGAGGAGATTCCAGGAGACAAGAGCATGGAGGAGATTCCAGGAGACAGGCAGTTCCTCTAGGAGAGCTGGACAGGGCCATAGAAGGTCCTTAACCCATCAGCAGGACCAGTATCTGCTCCTTTGTGCAAGGAGGAACAGGATGAGCCCTGCCAGAGCCCTACAAAATGACCTCCAGCAGGCCACTGGTGTGAATGTCTCTGACCAAACAATCAGAAACAGACTTCATGGTGTGTGGCCTGAGGGCCCGACATCCTCTAGTGGGCCCTGTGCTCTCTGCCTGGCACCATAGAGCTGGATTGGCATTGGCCATTGAACCCCAGAATTGGCAGGTCCACCACTGGCGCCCTGTGCTTTTCACAGATGAGAGCAGGTTCACCCTGAGCACATGTGACAGACGTGAAAGGGTCTGGAGAAGCTGTGGAGAACGTTCTGCTGCCTGTAACATGGTTCAGCATGACCGTTGTGGTGGTGGGTCAGTGATGGTCTGGGGGGGGATATCCATGGGGGGACACACAGACCTCTACAGGCTAGACAATGGCACCCTGACTGCCTTTAGGTATCGAGATGAAATCCTTGGACCCATTGTCAGACCCTACGCTGGTGCAGAGGGTCCTGGGTTCCTCCTGGTGCAGTGGGTCCAGGGTTCCTCCTGGTGCAGTGGGTCCTGGGTTCCTCCTGGTGCAGTGGGCCCTGGGTTCCTCCTGGTGCATGATAATGCCAGGGCTCATGTGGAGAGAGTATGCAAGCAGTTCCTTGAGGATGAAGGAATTGATACCATTGAATGGCCCCCACACTCGCCTGACCTAAATCCAATAGAACCCCTCTGAGATGTCATGTTTTGGTCCATCCGATGCCACCAGGTTGCACCTCAGACTGTCCAGGAGCTCAGTGATGCCCTGGTCCAGATCTGGGAGGAAATCCCCCAGGACACCATCCGTGGTCTCATTAGGAGCCTCCCCCGATGTTGTCAGGCATGCATACAAGCACGTGGGGGCCACACAGACTACTGAGGACCATTCTGAGTTGCTGCAATGACATTTCAGCAAAATGGACTCTCCTGCTGCATCATTCCTTCACTTTGATTTTCGGGGTGTCTTTGAATTCAGTCCTCTGTAGGTCGATCATTCTCATTTCCATCAAATGATGGGGCGTCCTTACGTTCCTCACCCATCCCCCATCCATGTCGGTATAGAGATCCAGCAGGAGATTTGTCCCCATTGAGATCTGATGGGTTTTCAGAGTCTTCCTTTCATTGTTTCAATTTTTATTTTGGCCTGACATATACTATTAGTGGAGAGGGGGGTCTGGGTGTGAATGTTCTGCAAATTCACTATCTGCATACTGCTTACAACCTGATTGGGAGTCCCAGTGCAGCCACCTTGAAAAGTTTGCATTTACCTTCAATCATATCTATGGTAAAAATGTGAAATCCTATATTCATCTCCACATTGTCCTCCAGGGATTTCCAGCCTCCTCCTATGACTCTGAACCATCTTGAAGTTTCTCAACTTCCTTTGTGAAGACCCCACCCATTTCTTTCCTGGAATTCTTGGGGCACGGAGTCACTATGCCCTGATAGAAGATACCGCAGTGTCACAGATTTCACAGAGCCCGTCTTCTGATGGGAGGAGTTTCAGGAGGTGGAGTCAGTATAGGAATCCGCAAGGTTCCATGGGATATATAGTCCTTAGAAATGGAGGAGAAGCTGCAAAGCATGCTGGGAATCCAGGAAGTGGTGGAAAGAGATGGCCAACAGGCAGGCAACACTCACAGCATGAAAGGAGATTTTTCAGGTGATCTTCTATTGGATTGTCAGATATAATTATTGTTTGTATTATTATTACAATCCTGGTGTTATAAAATGAAAGTGATTGCTGTGACCTGAGATCTTTTTTAATGCATTTTCTCTATAAGTTTCACTTTATGGTGACATATGTCAGAAGTATGGTTTCCCTGGAACCCCTCCATGTTCATCCCAGAGAAGGACCTGATTTCCTCCTCTGTCAGTGCTCACTGGATGGTGGCTCATTGGTCTATGAAAACAAATAAAGACAAACCAGCTCCACTTTTACTCTCCACTAAACCAGTTGAGAAGAGCCAGTTAAGCAGCAAACAGGATTATCAATGTAATTGCCCGGGTGATGTTCTGTACAGACAGTCCTTTTGTAGAGGCTAATGGCTCGTGAGGCCCCTCCATTGTCCGAGCAAAAAGGAGAGATGGAGAAATATATACAGGCCCCGCGTCTGAATTCCCAGCTCCATTATTCTGTGTTCAGGAGAAATGTCCAAAGGAGAGGACATTCCGAGCCAAAGACAACCGCCAACTTTATACGATGTCAAAAAGCACACTTTAAGAATATACAGTCAGGTCCATAAATATTGGGACATCAACACAATTCTAACATGGCTCTATACACCACCACAATGGATTTGAAATGAAACGAACAAGATGTGCTTTAACTGCAGACTGTCAGCTTTAATTTGAGGGTATTTACATCCAAATCAGGTAAACGGTGTAGGAATTACAACAGTTTGCATACGTGCCTCCCACTTGTTAAGAGACCAAAAGTAATCGGACAGAATAATAATCATAAATCAAACTTTCACTTTTTAATACTTGGTTGCAAATCCTTTGCAGTCATTACAGCCTGAAGTGTGGAACGCATAGACATCACCAGACGCTGGGTGTCATCCCTGGTGATGCTCTGGCAGGCCTCTACTGCAACTGTCTTCAGTTCCTGCTTGTTCTTGGGGCATTTTCCCTTCAGTTTTGTCTTCAGCCAGTGAAATGCTCAATCGGATTCAGGTCAGGTGATTGACTTGGCCATTGCAGAACATTCCACTTCTTTCCCTTAAAAAACTCTTTGGTTGCTTTTGCAGTCTGCTTTGGGTCATTGTCCATCTGCACCGTGAAGCGTCCAATGAGTTGTGAAGCATTTGGCTGAATATAAGCCGATAATATTCCCGAAACACTTCACAATTCATCCGGCTGCTTCTGTCAGCAGTCACATCATCAATAAATACAAGAGAAGCAGTTCCATTGGCAGCCATACATGCCCACGCCATGACACTACCACCACCATGATCACTGATGAGGTGGTATACTTAGGTTCATGAGCAGTTCCTTTCCTTCTCCATACTCTTCTCTTCCCATCACTCTGGTACAAGTTGATGTCGGTCTCATCTGTCCATAGGATGTTGTTCCAGAACTGTGAAGGCTTTTTTAGATGTCAATTGGCAAACTCTAATCTGGCCTTCCTGTTTTTGAGGCTCACCAATGGTTTCCATCTTGTGGTGAACCCTCTGTATTCACTCTGGTGAAGTCTTCTCTTGATTGTTGACTTTGACACATATACACCTACCTCATGGAGAGTGTTCTTGATCTGGCCAACTGTTGTGAAGGGTGTTTTCTTCACCAGGGAAAGAATTCTTCGCTCATCCACCACAGTTGTTTTCCGTGGTCTTCCGGGTCTTTTGGTGTTGCTGAGCTCACCGGTGCGTTCCTTCTTTTTAAGAATGTTCCAAACAGTTGTTTTGGCCACGCCTAATGTTTTTGCTATCTCTCTGATGGGTTTGTTTTGTTTTTTCAGCCTAATGATGGCTTGCTTCTCTGATAGTGACAGCTCTTTGGATCTCATCTTGAGAGTTGACAGCAACAGATTCCAAATGCAAATAGCACACTTGAAATGAACTCTGAACTTTTATCTGCTCATTGTAATTGGGATGATGAGGGAATAACACACACCTGGCCATGGAACAGCTGAGAAGCCAATTGTCCCATTACTTTTGGTCCCTTAACAAGTGGGAGGCACATATGCAAACTGTTGTAATTCCTACACCGTTCACCTGATTTGGATGTAAATACCCTCAAATTAAAGCTGACAGTCTGCAGTTAAAGCACATCTTGTTCGTTTCATTTCAAATCCATTGTGGTGTATAGAGCCAAAAATGTTAGAATTGTGTCCATGTCCCAATATTTATTGACCTGACTGTAAAATTGATGTATTTTATTACTTTTGTTTTGCTTTTTTGTTTTTTTTTTCAAGCACATCCTGTATGTCCAAATTTAAAGTGTATATTTGGCAAAAAAAAAACTATTTTTGTCTTATTATGCAGCCAGGTTGCCCCCCTCACCCCAAATCTTATGGCCATTTAACCATAGAGACTCCCATTTTTGTGGGCAGAAGTATTATTGTGAAGAATCTCAGCTCTGCCCCCTTACATTTGTTGGAGCTGTCGCTAGCTTTTTTGTGTGTTGTCCTAGATTGTAAGCTCCCATGATCAGGGCCCTCCCAGGGGCGGACTGACCATTTGGAAACAGGGGCACTGCCCGAGGGCTCGGGGTCAGTAGGGGGCCCCATGAGATGCCCCTGGTACCTTTTTCATAGGCTTTTTTGAGTTTGGGCAAGGACACAGGGGCCCAATGATCCCCTATTGCCCGGGGGCCCCATGAGTTGTCAGTCCGCCCCTGGGCCCTCCTATCCCTCTTGTATTGAACTGTATTGTTGCTGTATTGTCTCCCTTTATATTGTACAGCGCTGAGCAAACTGTTGGCGCCATAAATCCTGTATAATAATAATAATACATTGACTTGTAGTGAGAGTCAGGGCCCCCACCAGGCAGGAAAACATGGGTGTGTAGCTGTGGTGGAGTCAGTGCTAATAGGTTCAGGGGGGAGAGAGTAAGGAGTAGTCATGAGCAGCCTTGAAGAGAGGAGAGAAAGTCTGATCTGGGAGGAGAGAGGAGGTCTAATGTGGCAAAGGAATGGAGGTCTTATCTGAGAGAAGAGAGGAGGTCTGATCTGGGAGAAGAGAGGAGCTCTTTTCTGGAATAAGATAAGAGGTCTGATTTGGGAGTAGAGAGGAACTCTGATCTTGAAGAAGAGAGGAGGTCTGATCTGGGAGAAGAGAGGAGGTCTGATCTGGGAGGAGAGAGGAGGTCTAATGTGGCAAAGGAATGGAGGTCTTATCTGAGAGAAGATAAGAGGTCTGATCTGAAAGAAGAGAGGAGGTCTTATCTGAGAGAAGATAAGAGGTCTGATCTGAGAGAAGAGAGGAGGTCTGATCTGGGAGGAAAGAGATCTAAAGGATGGAGGTCTTGTATGTGAGAGGAGAGGAGGTCTGACTTGGGAGAAGAGAGGAGGTCTGACCTGGAAGAAGAGAGGAGCTCTGATCTGGGAGAAGATAAGAGGTCTGATTTGGGAGTAGAGAGGAACTCTGATCTTGAAGAAGAGAGGAGGTCTGATCTGGGAGAAGAGAGGAGGTCTGATCTGGGAGAAGAAAGGAGGTCTGATCTGGGAGAAGAGAGGAGGTTTTATCTGGGAATATAGAGGAGCTCTGATCTGGGAGAAAGTAGGAGGATTGATCTGGAAGTAAAGAAGAATCTTACCTGGGAGCAGAAAGGAGGTTTGATCTGGGAATATAGAGGAGCTCTGATCTGGGAGAAGAGAGGATCTCTGATATGGGAGAGGAGAGGATGTTTGATCTGGAGGTAGAGAAGAACTCTTACCTGGGAGCAGAAAGGAGGTCTGATCTGGGAGAAAGAGAGAATGTCTGATCTGGGAGTATAGCGGAACTCTGATCTCTGAGAAGAAAGGAGCTCTGATCTGGGAGAAGAGAGGAGGCCTGATCTTGGAGAAGAGAGGAGGTCTGATCTTGGAGAAGAGAGGAGGTCTGATCTTGGAGAAGAGAGGAGGTCTGATCTGGGAGAAGAGAGGAGGTCTGATCTGGGAGAAGAGAGAAGGTCTGATCTGGGAGATGAGTGGAGGTCTGATCTAGGCCAATGTGAAACAAACAGGGCATCAGCAGATACTTTGTAATATATGGGAGGCTCCTGTTATGCAGATTTATGTTTTGGGTGGAATGCCATCAGTTAGCATAGCTGGAACTAGCGGTTACTAAGGCCTATGCAGGCTTCCTGACAGTAGACACGGGGGGGGGGGGGGGGTGGTTAAGCCTTTAACTGGCCATCAAAAACAGAGATTGGCTTGGCAAGGAAGTGGATGGTGTCTGGATAAAGGCAAGATGGCCAATCTGGTGGTGATGACATGGGTCTCCCTGTGAGAGCACGCGTCTAATATTCCATGACCTTTGGGCCTGGGCTTTAGGTGCGACCCCTGACAGACCAGACTTGTAACCACAGTAATATGTGGGGCCCCTTGCAAGGAAGGATGTGTATGTTTACTGAAGGCTGATGGGAAAGGAGCCAGAGCTCCTGGTATTACTCTGAAGAGTCTCAGCTCTACCTTTATGCTTTACGCTTGTTAGATCTCAGTCCAGATTTTGTGTGTTGTCCATGCACCTGCTTGTAGGGAGGGTCAGGGATCTCACCAGGTGGGCAGGCATGGGTGTGTAGCCGGGATGGAGCCAGTGCTCATAGGTTCAAAACGGAGAGAGTACAGAGTAGCTGTGAGCAGCTTTGAGAGAGGAGAGGAAGTCTAATCTGGAAGAGGAGAGAAGGTCTGAGGAGGAGGTCTGATCTGGAAGAGGAGAAAAGGTCTGAGGGGGAGGTCTGATCTGGAAGAGGAGAGAAGGTCTGATCTGGAAGAGGAGAAGTATGAGGAGGAGGTCTGATCTGGAAGAGGAGTGAAGGTCTGAGGAGGAGGTCTGATCTGGAAGAGGAGTGAAGGTCTGAGGAGGAAGTCTGATCTGCAAGAGGAGAGAAGGTCTGAGGAGGAGGTCTGATCTGGAAGAGGAAAGGAGGTCTGATCTGGAAGAGGAGAGAAGGTCTGATCTGGAAGAGAAGAGGAAGTCTGAGGAGGAGGTCTGATCTGGAAGAGGAGCAAAGGTTTGAGGAGGAAGTCTGATCTGGAAGAGGATGAAGATCTGAGGGGGAGGTCTGATCTGGAAGAGGAGACAAAGTCTGAGGAGGATGTCAGATCTGGAAGAGGAGCGAAGGTTTGAGGAGGAAGTCTGATCTGGAAGAGGAGAGGAAGTCTGAGGAGGAGGTCTGATCTGAAAGAGGAGAGAAGGCTTGAAAAGGAGTTCTGATCTGGAAGAGGAGAGAAGATCTGAGAAGGAAGTCTGATCTGGTAGAGCAGAGAAGGTCTGAGGAGGAGGTCTGATCCAGAAGAGGAGCGAAGGTTTCAGGAGGAAGTCTGATATGGTACAGGAGAGAAGGTCTGAGGAGGAGGTCTGATCTGGAAGAGGAGAGGAGGTCTGGTCTGGGCCCATGTGAGAGAGTTAGGACCTCAGCAGAGATTGAGACCCCATTTCATTCCTATAGACACAGGGACAAGAATATACCTGGGGGGGGGGGGGAAGACAGAGCCAAGCTTGGTTTGGAAATGGGTGTCGGTCTGGTAAAGGTGGGTCAGCTGACCTAGTGGTGGTAATATAGGTCTCCCTGTGAGACCATGCACCTCAATTCCAATAACTTTTGTGCCTGGACATTGGTACGACCCCCACCAGACCACGTCTGCAACCATGGCAATATGAGGGCCCCTAGCAAAGACTACTATGGGGTTGATTCAGTAAAGGCGACCCATCACTGGGGGGTGGGGTGGGGGGTGCTACAGGCTAACAAGGTTCAAGGTTTTCACAAACTTCAAACTTGACATGTGCAGAACGAAGAAATTTGTTACAATTCGGATCTATTCTTTAAGTTACTAATTTCGATTCGCTGCATTCGTAACTAAATTAGTTTTATTTAGTTTCCTTTTGTTTATTTCTTTTCAAACGGATTCAAAATTTTCAAGTGGATTTGGAGCATTTGAATAGAATTAGAATCAAATTTGAATTGAAAATATCCAGTCGATCAAAATTCATTCTGAGGAATTGCTGATCCTATTCGAATTTCGAAAGACGTTTATATTCTTTTTATTTTAATATTATATATTTTTTTCTATTCTATTCTTTTCATTCTATTCTATTCTTTTATCGTCTATTCTGTTCTGTTCTATTCTAATCTTTTCTATTCTATTCCTTTATTTTCTAGTCTATTCTTTTATGTTCTATTCTATTCTTTTCGAACTTTGAATTTTTAAAAACTGCTATTCTATTATTTTCTGTTCTATTCTAATCTGTTTTATTCCATTCTTTTCTAAATTTGTATTTTTTAAGACAGCTGTATTATATTTTATTCTATTCTATTTATTTCTGTTTTATTATTTTCTATTCTATTTTTTTCTATTCTATTCTATTCCTTTATTTTCTATTCTATTCTATTCTTTCATTTTCCATTCTATTCTACTCTGTACTATTTTACTCTATTCTTTACTATTCTACTCTATTCTGTTTTATTCTATTCTATTCTTTTCAAAATTCGAATTATTCGGCTATATTCAGTCCATTCTATTCTATTTTTTATATTCTATTATTTTCTATTCTGTTCTTTTATATTTTATTCTATTCTGTTTTATTCTATTCTTTTTGAAATTTGAATGATGAAAGACGGCTATATTCTACAGTCTTTGAAGGAAATCAAAAAAAAGACAGCAATATGCTTACATTTCGATTTTTTTTTTTCAAATTTGATTTTGTTTTTTAAATTCAATTCAATTTGAATTTGATTCAAATTTAATTTCATTATTTTGGATTCATTTAAATTCATTACTATTCTAATTCAGAAAATTCTTAGACATCGAACCTCCGAATGATGAACATTTTGTCTATATTTCGATTCGGAACGAAATGATCCGCGCATGTCCTTTTCGAACCCCTGTGATTCTGAGATGACCACTAGCATGTGGATTTCCATCACTGGGGCCTCTAGGCACCCAGTCCAAGGTAACATTCCCCTCTTTGGACTTTACGCATTTCATGTTCTTGTGTTGCTGGTCCTAACGTGACTTACAATAGTTACATAGTTAGTCTGGCTGAAAAAAAAACAAAAGTCCATCCAGTTCAACCATAGAAAAAAAAAGTTATAATCCTACACCCACAGGTGATCCAGAGGAAGGCAAAAAACCCAGCAAAGCACGATCCAATCTGCTCCTGCAGGGGAAACAATTCCTTCCTGATCCCCCGAGGGGCAATCGGATATTCCCTGGATCAACGTTCCCTATAAATGTTATATCCAGTTATATTCTGTGTATCCAAGAAAGAATCCAGGACTTTCCTACAGCAATCCACTGAGCTGGCCAAACCCAACTCTGGAGGGAGTCTATTCCACATTCTCACAGCTCTTACTGTGAAGAAACCTTTCCGTGTTTGGAGATTACATTTCTTTTCCTCCAGACGAAAAGAGTGCCCCCTGCCAATGACACCAGTGATGGGGCACAATTCCTCCCAATGACACCAACAATGGAGCACAATTCCTACCAATGGTACCAATGATGGGGCACAGCTCCTCTCAATGACACCAACAATGCAGCCCAATGATTCCAATGATGGGGCATATTTCCTACCAAAGACACCAAGGATAGGGCACAGTTCATCTCACTGACATCAAAGATGGGGCATTGTTTACTCCGAATGATGAGGGACATTTTCTACTCCTGATGGCCACAGTCCGGCCCCCCTAAAGTCTGAAGGACGGTAAATTGGCCCTTTTTTTTAGAAAGTTTGGGGACCCCTGCTCTAGTTCAATCATTAAAAAAAAAAAGTTATCCTACACCCACAGTTGATCCAGAGGAAAGCAAAAAACCCAGCAAAGCACGATCCAATCTGCTCCTGCAGGGGAAAAATTCCTTCCTGATCCCCCGAGAGGCAATCGGATATTCCCTGGATCACCTTTCCCTATAAATGTTATATCCAGTTATATTCTGTGTATCCAAGAAAGAATCCAGGACTTTCCTACAGCAATCCACTGAGCTGGCCACACCCAACTCTGGAGGGAGTCTATTCCACATTCTCACACCTCTTACTGTGAAGAAACCTTTCCGTGTTTGGAGATTACATTTCTTTTCCTCCAGACAAAAAGAGTGCCCCCTGCCAATGACACCAATGATGGGTCACAATTCCTCCCAATGATGGGTCACAATTCCTCCCAATGATGGGTAACAATTCCTCCCAATGATGGGTCACAATTCCTCCCAATGATGGGTCACAATTCCTCCCAATGATGGGTCACAATTCCTCCCAATGATGGGTAACAATTCCTCCCAATCATGGGTAACAATTCCTCCCAATGATAGGTAACAATTCCTCCCAATGATGGGTCACAATTCCTCCCAATGATGGGGCACAATTCCTCCCAATGATGGGTCACAATTCCTCCCAATGATGGGGCACAATTCCTTCCAATGATGGGTCACAATTCCTCCCAATGATGGGTCACAATTCCTCCCAATGATGGGGCACAATTCCTCCCAATGATGGGGCACAATTCCTCCCAATGATGGGTCACAATTCCTCCCAATGATGGGTCACAATTCTTCCCAATGATGGGTCACACTTCCTCCCAATGATGGGTCACAATTCCTCCCAATGATGGGTCACAATTCCTCCCAATGATGGGGCAAAATTCCTCCCAATGATGGGGCACAATTCCTCCCAATGATGGGTCACAATTCCTCCAAATGATGGGTCACAATTCCTCCCAATGATGGGGCACAATTCCTCCCAATGATGGGGCACAATTCCTCCCAATGATGGGTCACAATTCCTCCCAATGATGGGTCACAATTCTTCCCAATGATGGGTCACAATTCCTCCCAATGATGGGTCACAATTCCTCCCAATGATGGGTCACAATTCCTCCCAATGATGGGGCAAAATTCCTCCCAATGATGGGTCACAATTCCTCCCAATGATGGGTCACAATTCCTCCAAATGATGGGTCACAATTCCTCCCAATGATGGGGCACAATTCCTCCCAATGATGGGGCACAATTCCTCCCAATGATGGGTCACAATTCCTCCCAATGATGGGTCACAATTCTTCCCAATGATGGGTCACAATTCCTCCCAGTGATGGGTCACAATTCCTCCCAATGATGGGTCACAATTCCTCCCAATGATGGGGCAAAATTCCTCCCAATGATGGGTCACAATTCCTCCCAATGATGGGTCACAATTCCTCCCAATGATGGGTCACAATTCCTCCCAATGATGGGGCACAATTCCTCCCAATGATGGGTCACAATTCCTCCCAATGATGGGGCACAATTCCTCCCAATGATGGGGCACAATTCCTCCCAATGATGGGTCACAATTCCTCCCAGTGATGGGGCACAATTCCTCCCAATGATGGGTCACAATTCCTCCCAATGATGGGTCACAATTCCTCCCAATGATGGGTCACAATTCCTCCCAATGATGGGGCAAAATTCCTCCCAATGATGGGTCACAATTCCTCCCAATGATGGGGCACAATTCCTCCCAATGATGGGTCACAATTCCTCCCAATGATGGGGCACAATTCCTCCCAATGATGGGGCACAATTCCTCCCAATGATGGGGCACAATTCTTCTTAATCCACTGAGCTGGCCACAACCAACTCTTGAGGGAGTCTATGTTTGGAGATGACATTTCTTTTCCTCCAGAGCGCCCCCTTGTCCTCTGTGATGACCTCACGGGGAATATTGAAACAATATATACGTAACCTGATATGGAACGACTATATGAATACTGATGAGGGGGTAAACAAACACGTGTGGCCAATAACTACAGGGAGAGATCCGTCTCTTTGCCTCGGCTCCCTATAGGCACGGACCTTCTGTGTCTAATATGGTCACGGATGGAGATAATCGGTTCTTGCGTTACCCGAGGTTCTGATTGAAACAAAGTGAGTTTTTCCTCTTTTTGGGGCTCTTTGTGTATTTTATTTGCTTTTTCCTCATAGCATGTAATACAACACAATTCTTCTCCATGCTCCCTGGGTTGTATTTTACAGATACAGCAGAATATGAGGACAAACGTATCTCTATAGAGATGGGCAGATGGATTCAGTTTGAAAAAAAAAAAAAGAAAAGTTTTTGCAAACCGCGGTTTGACAAGCGGTTAATGAAAATCCGGATCTCCAACATCATTTCTTTTCCTCCAGACGAAAAGAGTGCCCCCTGCCAATGACACCAATGATGGGGCACAATTCCTCCCAATGACACCAACAATGGAGCACAATTCCTACCAATGGTACCAATGATGGGGCACAGCTCTTCTCAATGACACCAACAATGCAGCCCAATGATTCCAATGATGGGGCATATTTCCTACCAAAGACACCAAGGATAGGGCACAGTTCATCTCACTGACATCAGAGATGGGGCATTGTTTACTCCGAATGATGAGGGACATTTTCTACTCCTGATGGCCACAGTCCGGCCCCCCTAAAGTCTGAAGGACGGTAAATTGGCCCTTTTTTTTTAGAAAGTTTGGGGACCCCTGCTCTAGTTCAATCATTAAAAAAAAAAAAGTTATCCTACACCCACAGTTGATCCAGAGGAAAGCAAAAAACCCAGCAAAGCACGATCCAATTTGCTCCTGCTGGGAAAAATTCCTTCCTGATCCCCCGAGAGGCAATCGGATATTCCCTGGATCACCTTTCCCTATAAATGTTATATCCAGTTATATTCTGTGTATCCAAGAAAGGATCCAGGACTTTCCTACAGCAATCCACTGAGCTGGCCACACCCAACTCTGGAGGGAGTCTATTCCACATTCTCACACCTCTTACTGTGAAGAAACCTTTCCGTGTTTGGAGATTACATTTCTTTTCCTCCAGACAAAAAGAGTGCCCCCTGCCAATGACACCAATGATGGGGCACAATTCCTCCCAATGATGGGGCACAATTCCTCCCAGTGATGGGGCACAATTCCTCCCAATGATGGGGCACAATTCCTCCCAATGATGGGTCACAATTCCTCCCAATGATGGGTCACAATTCCTCCCAATGATGGGGCACAATTCCTCCCAATGATGGGGCACAATTCTTCTTAATCCACTGAGCTGGCCACAACCAACTCTTGAGGGAGTCTATGTTTGGAGATGACATTTCTTTTCCTCCAGAGCGCCCCCTTGTCCTCTGTGATGACCTCACGGGGAATATTGAAACAATATATACGTAACCTGATATGGAACGACTATATGAATACTGATGAGGGGGTAAACAAACACGTGTGGCCAATAACTACAGGGAGAGATCCGTCTCTTTGCCTCGGCTGCCTATGGGCACGGACCTTCTGTGTCTAATATGGTCACGGATGGAGATAATCGGTTCTTGCGTTACCCGAGGTTCTGATTGAAACAAAGTGAGTTTTTCCTCTTTCGGGGGCTCTTTGTGTATTTTATTTGCTTTTTCTTCATAGCATGTAATACAACACAATTCTTCTCCATGCTCCCTGGGTTGTATTTTACAGATACAGCAGAATATGAGGACAAACGTATCTCTATAGAGATGGGCAGATGGATTCAGTTTGAAAAAAAAAAAAAGAAAAGTTTTTGCAAACCGCGGTTTGACAAGCGGTTAATGAAAATCCGGATCTCCAACATCAAAGCTCAGCGAGGCCACCAGTCCAGTCCAATATTATATCATCTCGCAGTAATCTAGATGTGTCTTGCAGCACATTCTTGGTCTCAGCTTCAATCCCAGCAGGTTATCTGTCAAACTCAATCTGGCCTGACAAGCTTAGCCTACCTCCCGTGGCCTTTGGATACAACCAGAACGTCAGGATAGGGTTTCAGCAGAAGCCGGGGAATCTATTTGTCCAACGTCTTCACATGAAAATATTGCAACCGGTTGCTCGCATGGGTCACACTTCCAGCTTTATATGGAAATGAATCGAGAACAGGCCGGGTCTGTCCATTGCATACGAGGCTGGAACATACTCCCTACGGGGCTCCGTCTAGTGTGCTGAACCCTTCAAAGGACAAATGTCAGAATTTAGGGGTGTCTCCCGGAAAAACCTTTTCGATAGAGTGGGGAGGGGTTAGACCTAGGGCTTTACTAATGAATGGATACACCTAGGCACTGCTCAGGGGCCCCATGGGGTCACCCAGGATCTGGGCCAGGATAAGGTTTTTCGTTTGGGGGGGTGCACTGGCAATTTGCAGAGGGTGTAAGAGAGCCAGCGCTTTGCAGGTGGGAACAGCATATGTGATCTGTGCAGTACAGGGGGCCACAATTCTGATGTATGAGGGGAATGTGATGGGGTACCTGATGTATGGGGACAGTGTGATGGGGGAACCTGATGTATGAGGACACTGTGATGGGGTACCTGATGTATGGGGACAGTGTGATGGGGGAACCTGATGTATGAGGACACTGTGATGGGAACCTGATGTATGGGGGCACTGTGATGGGGAACCTGATGTATGGGGGCACTGTGATGGGGAACCTGATGTATGGGGGCACTGTGATGGGAACCTGATGTATATGGACACTGTGATTGGGACACTTGCTATATGGGGACACTGTGATGGGGAACCTGATATATGGGGACACTGTGATGGAGGAACCTGATGTATGGGAACACTGTGATGGGGAACCTGATGTATGGGGGCACTATGATTGGGACACTTGCTGTATGGGAACACTGTGATGGGGACACCTGATGTATGGGAACACTGTGATGGGGACACCTGATGTATGGGAACACTGTGATGGAGGAACCTGATGTATATGGGCACTGCGATGGGGGAACCTGATGTATGGGGACACTGTGATGGGGGAACCTGATGTATGGGGACACTGTGATTGGGTCACTTGCTGTATGGGAACACTGTGATGGGGGAACCTGATGTATGGGGACACTGTGATGGAGGAACCTGATGTATGGGGACACTGTGATGCAGGAACCAGATGTATATGGGCACTGTGATGGGGGAACCTGCTGTATGGGGGCACTGTGATTGGGACACTTGCTGTATGGGAACACTGTGATGGGGGAACCTGATGTATGGGGATACTGTAATGGGAACCTAATGTATGGGGACACTGTGATGGGAACCTGATGTATGGGGACACTGTAATGGAGGAACCTGATGTATGGGGGCACTGTGATGGGGACACCTGATGTATGGGGATACTGTGATGGGGGAACCTGATGTATGGGGACACTGTGATGGGGACACCTGATGTATGGGGATACTGTGATGGGGGAACCTGATGTATGGAGACACTGTGATGGAGGAACCTGATGTACAGTATATGGGCACTGTTATGGGGGAACCTGATGTAAGGAGACACTGTGATGGGGAACCTGATGTATGGGGGCACTGCAATGGGGGAACCTGATGTATGGGGGCACTGTGATTGGGACACTTGCTGTATGGGAACACTGTGATGGGGGAACCTAATGTATGGGGACACTGTGATGGAGGAACCTGATGTATATGGGCACTGTGATGGGGAACCTGGGGTATTTGGACACTGAGGTATTTCGGCAGCTGACTCCAGCCCTCCTCTGGTCCTTCCCCAGACCCTGCACATTCTGCTTCTCAGCCCCTAGCCTCTACCCGGCAGTAGGATAAGGTAAGGGAGGTGCACTGTGATGTAAGAGAGGGTGGGGGACTATTGACCTTTGATGGGCGGGCTCTGGACAGTCTTACAGATACAACTGGCCCTTTGAGGGCAACCATCATGTTGATGTGGCCCACAATGAAATGACTAAGGGAGGAACAAGGTCAGGAAAATTGGAAATTAGAAGGGGGAGCGGTCCTTACCTGATTGGAAGCTGTAGGCCAGAGGGCGGGGTTAGGCGGCAAGGGGGCAGGATAGGCTGTATATTAATTCCTAAAGTTCAGGCAAAGAGGAGACTTCCCTCCTGCACACACTTGCATCTGCTGGGGTTAGTGAACGTGTTCTGGGTTGGGCAATGCATTTTGTGTTTCGGACTTTGTCACCACATAACAAAAAGCCCTAACAATACCGGCAATTATATTTCTGGGATCACTTGTCACAGCATTTTAGCGGGACATGGGGTCTTTGGGGGGGGTCAGTGATCAATGACACAATTGTTACAAAAATGTGGGGCCCATCTAGGGTATGGTGCTTCCTTTTGGTTAGTCATTGGTGGTTCCCCCAAGAGCTAGGTCCCTTGTGGGAAAATGGAAGAATGGGTGAGGTCGTAACGTCTTCGAGCTGGTTGGGGCGCGGCTGAGGACATGGAAGATTCTAGTTACAATTGTGCCTTAAGGACACCCAAAGACCCCTTGCTGGGTGCATTGGTAGAATTGCACTGTTTGATTGTTATGTTTATTGCGATGTTATTTATTCATTAGTTAATAAATTGGTTGCTGAGACTGTTTAAAACAGCCTTTCTCAACCAGGGTGCCTTGAGGCTTCTTCAGGGATGCCTTGAGCCTTCTTCAGGGTGACTTGAGGTTTCTTCAGGGTGACTTGAGGTTTCTTCAGGGGTGCTTTGAGGCTTCTTCAGGGGTGACTTGAGGTTTCTTCAGGGGTGACTTGAGGTTTATTAAGGGGTGTCTTGAGGCTTCTTCAGGAGTGACTTGAAGTTTCTTCAGGGGTGCCTTGAGGCTTCTTCAGGGATGACTTGAGGTTTCTTCAGGTGTGCATTGAGGTTTCTTCAGGGGTGACTTGAGGTTTCTTAAGGGGTGCCTTGAGGCTTCTTCAGGAGTGACTTGAGGTTTCTTCAGGGGTGCCTTGAGGCTTCTTCAGAGGTGACTTGAGGTTTCTTCAGGTGTGCCTTGAGGCTTCTTCAGGAGTGACTTGAGGTTTCTTCAGGGGTGCCTTGAGGCTTCTTCAGGGGTGACTTGAGGTTTCTTAAGGGGTGCCTTGAGGCTTCTTCAGCAGTGACTTGAGGTTTCTTCAGGGGTGCCTTGAGGCTTCTCCAGGGGTGACTTGAGGTTTCTTCAGGTGTGCCTTGAGGCTTCCTCACGGGTGCCTTGGCAAAATGTCTAAAAATTGCCCAAAACTTGTATACGAGCCAGCAGGGGGAACAAGCCTGCCACTTAGTTACACAAAGCCACAGGTTTTCATTGTACACCATTACTACCTTCTACCGCCGGCATCCTGACAACCAATGACATGGAGGATGTCAGCTGCTTGCACAGAATCCTAGTTTGAACCTCCCCCGCCCCTCTCCATCAGTGCTGGTGTCACATTAGCTCAGTGATTTATTTATTTCAGGCACTTATAGAGCGCTGTCAATTTACATGTATATTGTACATTCACATAAGTCCCTGCCCCAGAGGAGCGTACAATCTAAGGTCCCTAACTTACATTCATACATACACAGGCCAATTTAGACAGGAGCCAATTCACCTACCAGCATGTCTCGAAGTGTGGGAGGAAACCAGAGTACCAGGAGAAAACCCACGCAGGCACAGGGAGAACATGCAAACTCCAGGCAGGTGGTGCCATGGTTGGGATTTGAACCAACGACCCGAGTACTGCCAGGCGGAAGTGCTAACCATTTAGCCAATTGTGATGGATAAAAACTAAGGGAGAGGGGAAACACTGGAATACTAGTCAGTACCAGTGTGCAAAAATGTATTTGGTTTGGAAGAATAAATCACCTCCAATGCTGGGTGTCCTACGTGTGTGGGTGTTGCTGCATTATATAAAACTATTAGAATAGTTTTTCACATTTTAGAATGGGGTGCCTCAAGACTGTCCATCATTTTAAGGGGCGCCTCAAGACTGTCCATCATTTTAAGGGGTGCCTTGGGACTGTCCATAATTTTAAGGGGTGCCTCAAGACTGTCCATAATTTTAAGAGGTGCCTTGGGACTGTCCATAATTTTAAGGGGTGCCTCGGGACTGTCCATAATTTTAAGGGGTGCCTCGGGACTGTCCATCATTTTAAGTGGTGCCTCAGGACTGTCCATAATTTTAAAGGGTGCCTCAAGACTGTCCATAATTTTAAGGGGTGCCTCAAGACTGTCCATAATTTTAAGGGGTGCCTCGGGACTGTCCATAATTTTAAGGGGTGCCTTCAGACTGTCCATCATTTTAAGGGGTGCCTCAGGACTGTCCATCATTTTAAGGGGTGCCTCGGGAACCGTCCATAATTTTAAGGGGTGCCTCGGGACTGTCCATCATTTTAAGGGGTGCCTCGGGACTGTCCATCATTTTAAGAGGTGCCTTGGGACTGTCCATAATTTTAGGGGTGCCTCAAGACTGTCCATAATTTTAAAGGGTGCCTTGGGACTGTCCATAATTTTAAGGGGTGCCTCAGGACTGTCCATAATTTTAAGGGGTGCCTCAAGACTGTCCATAATTTTAAGGGGTGCCTCGGGACTGTCCATAATTTTAAAGGGTGCTTTGGGATTGTCCATAATTTTAAGGGGTGCTTTGGGATTGTCCATAATTTTAAGGGGTGCTTCGGGATTGTCCATAATTATAAGGGGTGCCTTGGGACTGTCCATAATTTTAAAGGGTGCCTCGGGACTGTCCATAATTTTAAAGGGTGCCTTGGGACTGTCCATAATTTTAAGGGGTGCCTCAGGACTGTCCATAATTTTAAGGGATGCCTCAAGACTGTCCATAATTTTAAGGGGTGCCTCGGGACTGTCCATAATTTTAAGGGGTGCCTTGGGACTGTCCATAATTTTAAGGGGTGCCTTGGGACTGTCCATCATTTTAGGGGTGCCTTAGGACTGTCCATAATTTTAAGGGGTGCTTTGGGATTGTCCATAATTTTAAGGGGTGCTTTGGGATTGTCCATAATTTTAAGGGGTGCTTCGGGATTGTCCATAATTATAAGGGGTGCCTCGGGACTGTCCATAATTTTAAGAGGTGCCTTGGGACTGTCCATAATTTTAAGGGGTGCCTCGGGACCGTCCATAATTTTAAGGGGTGCCTCGGGACCGTCCATAATTTTAAGAGGTGCCTTGGGACTGTCCATAATTTTAAGGGGTGCCTCAAGACTGTCCATAATTTTAAGGGGTGCCTCGGGACTGTCCATAATTTTAAGGGGTGCCTTGGGACTGTCCATAATTTTAAGGGGTGCCTCGGGACTGTCCATAATTTTAAGGGGTGCTTTGATATTGTCCATCATTTTAAGGGGTGCCTTGGGACTGTCCATCATTTTAAGGGGTGCCTCGGGACTGTCCATACTTTTAAGGGGTGCTTTGATATTGTCCATCATTTTAAGGGGTGCCTCGGGACTGTCCATCATTTTAAGGGGTGCCTCGGGACTGTCCATAATTTTAAAGGGTGCTTTGGGATTGTCCATAATTTTAAGGGGTGCTTTGGGATTGTCCATAATTTTAAGGGGTGCTTCGGGATTGTCCATAATTATAAGGGGTGCCTCGGGACTGTCCATAATTTTAAGAGGTGCCTTGGGACTGTCCATAATTTTAAGGGGTGCCTCGGGACCGTCCATAATTTTAAGGGGTGCCTCGGGACCGTCCATAATTTTAAGAGGTGCCTTGGGACTGTCCATCATTTTAAGGGGTGCCTCGGGACTGTCCATAATTTTAAGGGGTGCTTTGATATTGTCCATCATTTTAAGGGGTGCCTCGGGACTGTCCATCATTTTATGGGGTGCCTCAGGATTGTCCATCATTTTAAAGGTGCCTTGACTAAGAAAAGGTTGAGAAACACTGGTTTAAACCTCATGTCACACAGTCCGTGTCGTTATTGTACGGGTCTAAGGACCTAGGCTGATGCATCCTTTGGTCTTGCTTGTTTCGGTTTTGAAGGGGTCAGCTCAGCACGACAGCCAACTAACCTGCATTTTCAGAAGGCCAGGTCAGAAATGGCCGCCTCCATGTTTCTCCAACACAGGTTCCCTTTAAACTGGTTATCTGTCCCGGAACTTACAAGACGTCCCATCTGCCAGAATGTGGGCCTTCTTCGACAAGATAGTGCTGCTTAGAGCAGACAGTTGGATATTCCCCCGTAGCTGAGAAAATAATGTAACGATGAAAAATGAATGTATCATAAACAGGCTCCCATGTGGCTTCTCCTGCCACTCGCATTGCCTTGTAAATGGGAGGATGCTTACAACAGGCTGACATGTTTGAAATGCAAATGGATCTCACATTTCTGAAAAGAGCGGAAACTGATAAAAGCAGGATTCTCACCTTTCTGAAAGGACAGCCAACCACTCCATGTGAGATGACAACACAGCCCTTGTAGAGGGTTCTGCTAGAATGCACAGATCAAGATCTCTTTAATCTGCTATTGAAAATCACATTCCTAATGAACGCTTAGGAAGATAATCATCAGGACGGGTTTTGCTGTTTGTAGTCTGAGGAGTTGGCAATGCATATGCTAATGCCGACGTATTTGTACTGTACACAATGGAAACTGCTGAGGGTTACAAAGCAGCTCTGGGCCTGTACAGGCCGGCTGGTGCTAGACCTGGAAGACAGGAGAAGATTGTGCATACCTTGCATGTGTCCTACCTGACTGGGAAACTCTACTGCCACATGGGAAGGCAAGACGGCACCAAACATGAAGAAACCCTGGCATGGGCGGCCGGCGAGTTAGAAGTACTGAGGATTGTAAGCATACGCCTCCGCAACATCTCCAACCTCCGCAATATCGCCAACCTCCACAACATCTTCAACCTCCGCAACATCTTCAACCTCCGCAACATCTCCAACCTCCGCAACATCTCCAACCTCCACAACATCTTCAACCTCCGCAACATCTTCAACCTCCGCAACATCTCCAACCTCCGCAACATCTCCAACCTCCGCAACATCTTCAACCTCCGCAACATCTCCAACCTCCGCAACATCTTCACCTCCGCAACATCTCCAACCTCCGCAACATGTTCAACCTCTGCAACATCTCCAACCTACGCAACATCTTCAACCTCCGCAACATCTCCAACCTCTGCAACATCTTCAACCTCCGCAACATCTCCAACCTCCGCAACATCTTCACCTCCGCAACATCTCCAACCTCCGCAACATCTTCAACCTCCGCAACATCTTCACCTCCGCAACATCTCCAACCTCCGCAACATCTCCAACCTCCGCAATATCGCCAACCTCCACAACATCTTCAACCTCCGCAACATCTTCAACCTCCGCAACATCTCCAACCTCCGCAACATCTCCAACCTCCGCAACATCTTCAACCTCCGCAACATCTCCAACCTCCGCAACATCTTCAACCTCCGCAACATCTCCAACCTCCGCAACATCTCCAACCTCTGCAACATCTCCAACCTCCGCAACATCTTCAACCTCCGCAACATCTCCAACCTCCGCAACATCTTCACCTCCGCAACATCTCCAACCTCCGCAACATCTTCACCTCCGCAACATCTCCAACCTCCGCAACATCTTCAACCTCTGCAACATCTCCAACCTACGCAACATCTTCAACCTCCGCAACATCTCCAACCGCCGCAACATTTCCAAGATACGCCCGCTCTTAACCTCTGAAAGCACTAAGCAACTTATTCACTTCCTGGTTATCTCTCGACTATTGTAACTCCCTCCTCATTGGACGACCTCATTGCAGGCTATCCCCTCTTCAGTCTATCATGAATGCTGCTGCCGGACTCATCCACCTTACTAAGCGTTCTGTATCTGCCACCCCTCTCTACCAAACCCATCACTGACCTCCACTCAGAGTCCTCCATCCCTCTCTGCCAATCCCTCAACTGACTTCCATTTAGTGTCCTCCACCCCTCTCTGCAAATCCCTCCAATGACCTCCACTCAGTGTCCTCCACCCCTCTCTACCAATCCCTCCACTCAGTGTCCTCCATCCCTCTCTGCCAATCCCTCCACTCAGTGTCCTCCATCCCTCTCTGCCAATCCCTCCACTGACCTCCATTCAGTGTCCTCCATCCATCTCTGCCAATCCCTCCACTGGCCTCCACTCAGCGTCCTCCATCCCTCTCTGCCAATCCCTCCACTGGCCTCCACTCAGTGTCCTCCACCCCTCTCTGCAAATCCCTCCACTGACCTCCATTCAGTGTCCTCCATCCATCTCTGCCAATCCCTCCACTGGCCTCCACTCAGCGTCCTCCATCCCTCTCTGCCAATCCCTCCACTGGCCTCCACTCAGTGTCCTCCACCCCTCTCTACCAGTGGAGGGATTGGTAGAGGAGTGGAAGTCACTGAGTGGAAGCCAGTGGAGGGATTGGCAGAGAGGGATGGGTCCCTTCCCTCCAATCAGCTCTCATTGAGCTTTGCAGAGATTAACTGCTTTCTAGAAGCTCAGACAAGCTTTATAAATTCTGGACTTTGAACAACTGTAGAGGGGGGGATAAACAGGTACAACTTATGTAGTAGGATCATGTCTGTGTGTCACCTGAGGCCAGCAACCTCACTGGCTATATGTGAGTGTTTACAACCACTTTAAGGAGGACACGTCATCAGAGGGTCCTATGACATGCTATGCCTTTGAATGATGTAATGATGATGTCATACAGACTATTGTATTATGGGATTTACATTATTTTTTTAAATAAATATTTTATTAAAGTGTTACTAAACCCCCCCACAGTACAATCAGTCTGTAGATGCAGTAAAGCATGCTGGTTATACTCACTGTGGAACCTAAGGGGTTCATCCTCTGAATTGTTTAAAAAGGCAGTTTGATCCTGTCTTCTCTGATCCTCCCTTTCTTCTACTATCCCCATTTCATCTCCTGATCGAACAGAGCCTTGGGGGAAAGCTGCACATGCTCAGTTTAGTGTGTATTGGTAGAGAGTTTTTTCTTTTTCTTGGGAGGGTGCATGTGATCAGCACAGGGCCAATCAGAACTGTCCAGATAGGGGGTCAGAGATCACACAGCCCCATAGGATAGTGAGAGGAGAATGAAAACTCCTCCTACAAGCTTTAACTTGTGCTCTTCTGGAGACTGATAGAAGTCACAAGACTGCTATATACTGCTGATGAGAAAAGGTATTTAGCAGTTTATATTTACTAAAATAATTGCATTTCCATGTTCTGTGTACTATGGGAGAGCGGATATAGTGAATGCGGGGTCCGGGGAGAGCGGATATAGTGAATGCGGGGTCCGGGGAGAGCGGATATAGTGAATGCGGGGTCCGGGGAGAGCGGATATAGTGAATGCGGGGTCCGGGGAGAGCGGGTATAGTGAACGCGGGGTCCGGGGAGAGCGGATATAGTGAATGCGGGGTCCGGGTAGAGCAGATATAGTGAATGCAGGATCCGGGGAGAGCGGATATAGTGAATGCGGGGTCCGGGGAGAGCGGGTATAGTGAATGCGGGGTCCGGGGAGAGTGGATATAGTGAATGCGGGGTCCGGGGAGAGCGGATATAGTGAATGCGGGGTCCGGGGAGAGCGGATATAGTGAATGCGGGGTCCGGGGAGAGCGGATATAGTGAATGCGGGGTCCGGGGAGAGCGGATATAGTGAATGCGGGGTCCGGGGAGAGCGGATATAGTGAATGCGGGGTCCGGGGAGAGCGGGTATAGTGAATGCGGGGTCCGGGGAGAGCGGGTATAGTGAATGCGGGGTCCGGGGAGAGCGGATATAGTGAATGCGGGGTCCGGGGAGAGCGGATATAGTGAATGCGGGGTCCGGGGAGAGCGGATATACTGAATGCGGGGTCCGGGGAGAGCGGATATACTGAATGCGGGGTCCGGGGAGAGCGGATATACTGAATGCGGGGTCCGGGGAGAGCGGATATAGTGAATGCGGGGTTCGGGGAGAGCGGATATAGTGAATGCGGGGTCCGGGGAGAGCGGATATAGTGAATGCGGGGTCCGGGGAGAGCGGATATAGTGAATGCGGGGTCCGGGGAGAGCGGATATATTGAATGCGGGGTCCGGGGTTTAGTAACACTTGAACATTTTTTTGTTGCTGATTTTGGAAGGTAGCAGAAACGCCTCCATATATTTTGTATAGCTGGTTACGGGTCTGAGGACGTAGGTGAAGGACGCAGCCTTTGAAACAGAGTAAACCCAACTCTGTGCAAAATCTTTTCAAATTGAGAAGAAAATGGGGAAAGTTTAGAGCCTCTATTGTTGTATTTTTTTTTTTCTTGTAATTATTATCTGTGTCCCCCAGCGGGCAGATTATACCTCATTTCCTGCAGCAGTGACACGCTTTGCACCAAACTGCATCAGAAGTGAAATCATCCCCGATACCCCCGGCAGGCGAAGCGAGCCGCGCTGTAACGTACAAGCTTCTTCCTCACAATCCTCATGACGTTCGATTCTTTTCTTTTTATAGTTACAAATCAACATCTTGGCTTTACGGATTTATTCTGAACCCGCCTTCCCAACGAACCTCTCAAGAATTCACATTTCAGATACCAATCAAAATCACAACGTCATCGGTCTGATCCATTAATTAGGTCGAAAAAAACCAAAAAGTCTCCCTTTTATATTTTTTTTTATTTTGTTGAAATGTCTGATATTCTTGGCCGGTCTTCAAAACAAATCCCGTCTTACAGGAGAGCATGGACGCGATTATGAATCCTCGTGATGGGGAATAAAATGCTTGGCTGATTTTAGAATTTCCAGATGTAATGCAAAAGTGTGTTCTTGTCAAGAGCGATTAAACATTTTTCCTGCGGATGAAAGTCGACGCGGAATTATAAAAATAAATCTATTTATTTTTGTAACTAACTGATTCGTTTTCATTTTTTTTTGTTTTTTTTCCGTGTAAAAGTGTTCGCGTCGGGATTTGAGCAGCGCCGTCGGAACGGAAGGGGTTAACCTAAATCCAGATTTATCCTTTAAAAAAAAAAAGAAAATGAAAAAAAAAAAAAAGGGTCATAGCTAAGATGCAGATCCGAAGTACAAAGAGGCCTCATTGTGATTCCTGAACCCGTTTATAAATACCCAGTATGATTTAATTGATTTAATTAGGCGAGCGCGGTGAAATATTAGCTTTCCTCGCCGAAGCGCGGGGGCTCTTCACACAGCAAATGTAACACACTCGTTCGCATGGTTTCCCCGTCAAAGTTTTCATAATTAAGGTGACACGTTGTCTGCAGCTGTAGAGAACTTTTTGACGGATAGTTTAACATGAAAGACGTTTCTTTTTTTTTTTTTTTTACAACTTCAAAAAGCTTTCTCCCCGCCGCGATGAACGAAACTGTCACCTGGGCTTCAACGGCAAGTACGTACATAGATGATGTGAGCTCAGAGATGTTATCGGCCCCTCGAAGGTTGTGTTCGGGGAGGTGGGCCTGCACTCTCGGCAACCCCTCGGCAACCAGAGGCCGAGTCATGCAACCGTGGGCCTCGCTGGCAGCAAACCATTAAACAAGCTGTTATGTGTGCGGACGGGTGACAGCGAGGAGAGGAAGGCAGGTAAGCGAACACATGACAAGGAGATCAGCCGAGATTTATTTATCGTGTTCTACAAAAATAACGCCAAGCGGGAAATATCCTCTGAAGAGTGACAAGGTGGAAGATTCGCTCGTCTTCAAGTAAATCGTCTGAGGACGGGATTTCACAACGGTGTAGGCAACTCAGTCCAAGAAAAAAAGGAAAAATGGGATTTTATCGGTGCTGATACCTGCTCTTGGAGCAAACTGGACAGGAAAGCCATGCGCACAGGGTGTCGCAGCTGAAATCCAGACTCATCAGACCAGGCAACAGCATGACCCCAACACCACCAGTCTGAACGGTGGATACAAGGCAGGATGGATCCACCACACCATGACACCACCACCACCAGTCTGAACCATTGATACAAGGCAGGATGGATCCCCCACACCATGACACCACTACCACCAGCCTGAACCATTGATACAAGGCAGGATGGATCCCCCACACCATGACCCCACCACCACCAGCCTGAACCATTGATACAAGGCAGGATGGATCCCCCACACCATGACACCACCAACACCAGCCTGAACCGTTGATACAAGGCAGGATGAATCCACCACACCATGACACCACCAACACCAGCCTGAACCATTGATACAAGGCAGGATGGATCCCCCACACCATGACTCCACCACCACCAGCCTGAACCGTTGATACAAGGCAGGATGAATCCACCACACCATGACACCACCAGCCTGAAACGTTGATACAAGGCAGGATGGATCCACCACACCATGACACCACCACCACCAGCCTGAACCGTTGATAGAAGGCA
Source organism: Staurois parvus (assembly GCF_062004578.1). Taxonomy (NCBI): domain Eukaryota; kingdom Metazoa; phylum Chordata; class Amphibia; order Anura; family Ranidae; genus Staurois; species Staurois parvus. Next base: position 181,322 of record NW_028319547.1, read on the forward strand.
GGATGGATCCCCCACACCATGACACCACCACCACCAGCCTCAACCATTGATACAAGGCAGGATGGATCCACCACACCATGACACCACCAGCCTGAACCGTTGATACAAGGCAGGATGGATCCACCACACCATGACACCACCAGCCTGAACCGTTGATACAAGGCAGGATGGATCCACCACACCATGACATCACCACCACCAGCCTGAAACGTTGATACAAGGCAGGATGGATCCACCACACCATGACACCACCAGCCTGAACCGTTGATGCAAGGCAGGATGGATCCACCACACCATGACACCACCAGCCTGAACCAAATTCTGACCCTACCATCTGAATGTCGCAGCTGAAATCCAGACCAGGCAACATTTTTCCAATCTTCTGTTGTCCAATTTTGGTGATCCTGTGCAAATTGTAGCCACCGTTTCCTGTTCTTAGCTGGCAGGAGTGGCACCCGGTGTGGTCTTCTGCTGTTGTAGCCAATCTGCTTCAAGGTTGGACGTGTTGTGCATTCAGAGATGGTATTCTGGATACCTTGGGGTTTTTTTTGTTTTGACCCAATAATTTTTAAATGGAATTTTGTAATAAAACCAATAAAATCCCATTTTTCTTCTTTTTTTTTTTACTGGGTTTTCATATATTTATTAGGTATGTGATGACTGAACTTATGAACTGCACCTATTATCCCATTTGTGTATAGACAAGTCTTTCCCAACACTTGCTACATGGAGAAACCCTTTTCCAGTTTCAGGGAACCCCTGCTAAAAATAACTTTGTCTACAACCCAATGCCCCTTACATGGACTGTTCCCACCAGAGTGCCCCTTACATGGACTGTTCCCACCAGAGTGCCCCCTTACATGGATTATTCCCATCAGAGTGCCCCCTTACATGGATTTTTCCCATCAGAGTGCCCCCTTACATGGATTATTCCCATCAGAGTGCCCCCTTACATGGATTGTTCCCATCAGAGTGCCCCCTTACATGGATTGTTCCCACCAGAGTGCCCCCTTACATGGACTGTTCCCACCAGAGTGCCCCCTTACATGGACTGTTCCCACCAGAGTGCCCCCTTACATGGATTGTTCCCACCAGAGTGCCCCTTACATGGACTGTTCCCACCAGAGTGCCCCCTTACATGGATTGTTCCCACCAGAGTGCCCCTTACATGGACTGTTCCCACCAGAGTGCCCCCTTACATGGATTGTTCCCATCAGAGTGCCCCCTTACATGGATTGTTCCCATCAGAGTGCCCCCTTACATGGACTGTTCCCACCAGAGTTCCCCATTACATGGACTGTTCCCATCAGAGTGCCCCCTTACATGGACTGTTCCCATCAGAGTGCCCCCTTGCATGGATTGTTCCCATCAGAGTGCCCCCTTTCATGGACTGTTCCCATGAGAGTGCCCCCGTACATGGACTGTTCCCATGAGAATGCCCCCATACATGGACTGTTCCCATGAGAGTGCCCCCTTACATGGATTGTTCCCATCAGAGTGCCACCTTACATGGACTGTTCCCATCAGAGTGCCCCCTTACATGGATTGTTCCCATCAGAGTGCCCCCTTACGTGGATTGTTCCCATCAGAGTGCTGCCTTACATGGATTGTTCCCATCAGAGTGCCCCCTTACATGGACTGTTCCCATCAGAGTGCTCCTTTACATGGACTTTTCCCATCAGAGTGCCCCTTTGCGTGGATTGTTCCCATCAAAGTGCCCCCGTACATGGATTGTTCCCATCAGAGTGCCCCCGTACATGGACAGTTCCCATGAGAGTGCCCCCTTACATGGATTGTTCCCATCAGAGTGCCCCTTACATGGATTGTTCTAATTAGAGTGCCCCCTTACGTAGATTGTTCCCATCAGAGTGCCCCCGTACATGGACTGTTCCCATCAGAGTGCCCCCGTACATGGACTGTTCCCATCAGAGTGCCCCCTTACATGGATTGTTGCCCCCTTACCAGGGATGGACTGACCATTCTGGAAGGGCCTGGGGTCAGTAGGGGGCCCCATGAGATGCCCCCGGTACCTTTTTCATAGGCTTTTTTAGGTGTGGGGGCAAGGACACAGAGGCCCTTTGATCCCCTATTGCCCGGGGGCCCCATGAGTTTTCAGTCCGCCCCTGCCCCTTACATCAACTGTCTGCATTATGGATGAATGGATACACTCTCAGAGACCTTGGAGGGGTGCAGCTAAAATCTGGGGGGGGGCAATGCCCAACCCAGCCCCCCTCCCCCTAGATCTGGCCCTGATGATAAGCGAGGCTACATTCAAACCTTTGTGTTTCCTGACCGCGTGGGAATGTGTGTTTTGGAAGCCTTTTGAAATGCCCAAAAAATGCGCTGCAAACGCACATCGCGCTCGTGGTGCTATTCATTTGCTAATAATTGTTAATGGTCCCCCAAACATGCTTAGCAGACGCAGGTTTTGCCGCACGTTTTGTTACGTGACAAATGCGTTATGTTCGCCACCCAGTTGAAGATCTTCTTTGGCGCATTTGTTCTGCAGCTCATTCAAGTGGACTGTCTGTCCTATGCGTGACACTTGGGATAAAAAACCCCCAAGCAGGAACCCGCGTACCCTCTGCGCCAAGTCTGAATCCAGCCCAAGGGCAATGAATTCTATTCGATTGCATCCAAATCTCCTCTGCGACTTATGAACCCGGAAGCGGCATGCATGCGGTCACTTCGAGGATCAGAGCTGTCATCCGGTCACTTCCAGGATCAGAGCCATCATCCGGCCACTTCCAGGATCAGAGCTGTCATCCGGTCACTTCCAGGATCAGAGCTGTCATCTGGCCAGTTCCAGGATCACAGCCGTCATCCGGTCACTTCCAGGATCAGAGCTGTCATCCCGTCACTTCCAGGATCAGAGCTGTCACCCGGTCACTTCCAGGATCACATCCGTCATCCGGCCACTTCCAGGATCAGAGCCGTCATCCGGTCACTTCCAGGATCAGAGCCATCATCCGTCCACTTCCAGGATCAGAGATGTCATCCGGTCACTTCCAGGATCAGAGCCGTCATCCGGCCACTTCCAGGATCAGAGCTGTCATCCGTCATCCGGTCACTTCCAGGATCAGAGCTGTCATCCGTCATCCGGTCACTTCCAGGATCAGAGCCGTCATCCGACCACTTCCAGGATCAGAGCTGTCATCCGTCATCCGGTCACTTCCAGGATCAGAGCTGTCATCCGGTCACTTCCAGGATCAGAGCCGTCATCCGGTCACTTCCAGGATCAGAGCTGTCATCTGGCCACTTCCAGGATCAGAGCTGTCATCTGGCCACCTCCAGGATCAGAGCTGTCATCTGGTAACTTCCAGGATCAGAGCTGTCATCCGGTCACTTCCAGGATCAGAGCTGTCATCTGGTAACTTCCAGGATCACAGCCGTCATCCGGTCACTTCCAGGATCAGAGCCGTCATCTGGCTACTTCCAGGATCACTATAAGATATCTTCCTGCGCCTAGTGGAACACTCTACTACAGGTACTATCCTGCTGCTGTGCAATGTGAACAACACAAATATATGAAAAAATAAAATAACAGCGCAAAACATAGACCTCTAAATAAAATCAAAAAAGTGCAAAAAAAAAAATTTTTTGTAAAACAAAATACAATTTAAATGGTGCAGTCCATCACATTCTTATATAAATAGTGAAATCCATCAAAATAAACTAAAGTTCAAAAATATTCAAAAATATATGTGCAAAAAAAGAAAAAAAGAAAGAAATCTTTTCACATTCTTCTTGTAAAGAAACTTCCACCTTCCACCCGTGAAAGCCAATATCAAATGCACTCACCAGATATAGGTGAATAAAACGCCTTTTAGGAATTTTATGGGATCCTACACCCTCTTTCGTATCCACTCTATAGGAATCCTCTCCTCCAACATGGGCTCCACCATCCGACCAGGGAGAAAAAAATCTCAAATAGTGTGATATTGTAAGACACCATTTCATATGTGAAATCAAGGATTAAGGCCACTCACATTAATTTCACTTTAAAAAGGCATATTTATTAAGGCAAGCTTCTCTCCAGATGAACAGTAGATGCAAGGTAACCTCTCACAGAATCTCACATCACAGTCCCAGGTTCCAGCAGAAGCTCCACAGAGACCACACATATATAAATCCCACAAAGATGGCCGCTGGAACGCACCACTCAGCGTGCGCTCCACTCACCGGAAGTGACGTCGGACATGCAAAATAAAACCGGAAATGCGTCAACGCGTTTCGCCCCTCCCACAGGGCGTTCTCAAGAAGGTCTTGAGAACGCCCTGTGGGAGGGGCGAAACGCGTTGACGCATTTCCGGTTTTATTTTGCATGTCCGACGTCACTTCCGGTGAGTGGAGCGCACGCTGAGTGGTGCGTTCCAGCGGCCATCTTTGTGGGATTTATATATGTGTGGTCTCTGTGGAGCTTCTGCTGGAACCTGGGACTGTGATGTGAGATTCTGTGAGAGGTTACCTTGCATCTACTGTTCATCTGGAGAGAAGCTTGCCTTAATAAATATGCCTTTTTAAAGTGAAATTAATGTGAGTGGCCTTAATCCTTGATTTCACATATGAAATGGTGTCTTACAATATCACACTATTTGAGATTTTTTTCTCCCTGGTCGGATGGTGGAGCCCATGTTGGAGGAGAGGATTCCTATAGAGTGGATACGAAAGAGGGTGTAGGATCCCATAAAATTCCTAAAAGGCGTTTTATTCACCTATATCTGGTGAGTGCATTTGATATTGGCTTTCACGGGTGGAAGGTGGAAGTTTCTTTACAAGAAGAATGTGAAAAGATTTCTTTCTTTTTTTCTTTTTTTGCACATATATTTTTGAATATTTTTGAACTTTAGTTTATTTTGATGGATTTCACTATTTATATAAGAATGTGATGGACTGCACCATTTAAATTGTATTTTGTTTTACAAAAAATTTTTTTTTTTGCACTTTTTTGATTTTATTTAGAGGTCTATGTTTTGCGCTGTTATTTTATTTTTTCACTTCCAGGATCACAGCCGTCATCCGGTCACTTCCAGGATCAGAGCTGTCATATGGCCACTTCCAGGATCAGAGCTGTCATCCGATCACTTCCAGGATCAGAGCCGTCATCCGATCACTTCCAGGATCACAGCCGTCATCCGGTCACTTCCAGGATCAGAGCCGTCATCCGGTCACTTCCAGGATCAGAGCCGTCATCCGGTCACTTCCAGGATCAGAGCCATCATCCGGCCACTTCCAGGATCAGAGCCGTCATCCGGCCACTTCCAGGATCAGAGCTGTCATCTGGTAACTTCCAGGATCAGAGCTGTCATCCGGCCACTTCCAGGATCAGAGCTGTCATCTGGTAACTTCCAGGATCACAGCCGTCATCCGGTCACTTCCAGGATCAGAGCCGTCATCCAGCAACTTCCAGGATCACAGCCGTCATCCGGTCACATTCCAGGATCAGAGCTGTCATATGGCCACTTCCAGGATCAGAGCTGTCATCCGATCACTTCCAGGATCACAGCCATCATCCGGTCACTTCCAGGATCACAGCTGTCACACCCTGGCTGCGGCTGTGGCTGGGAAAGCAGCTAATCAAGCAGGATCTGCGTTCAGTCAGACGCAGTGGAGGGCAATGCTGACACTCCAGGATACCAGGGATAATAAACCCCCTTGTGACGGTAATAAAGCTGAATGAAAAAAAATATATAAAATGTAAAAAAATCAAAATGATAATAAAATCAAAATAACAATCCCCCCCACCAGGCCATTTGTTGCAATACGGCGCTGCGTTACTTTAACTGACATTTGCGCGGTCATGCAATGCCGCACCCAAATTCTTTTTCCCCTCGAACAGAGCTTTCTTTCGGTGGTATTGGATCGCTGTGCGTTTATTTTTTGCGCTATAAATAAAAAAAGACCGATAATTTTGAAAAACAAAACCAATATTTTTAACTTTTTGCTATCAAACACGTCCAGTGAAAAAAATCTTAAAAATCAAGTTTCGTCATAAATTTCGACCAAAATATATTCTGCTCCGTGTCTTCGCTAAAAAATATAGATAGATACCGGGATTTTTATTTTTAGGGGTTCTTTCACTAGTAATGACATTCGATATTCCGCATCGCAGATATATGAACCCGGGCTAAAGATGGGCTGTATATTCGACTCGAACGTTAGTTGGAATCGAACTTCAGCCATTCGTGTGTTTGGTGAACGGTAAGGGTCAGTAGGGCAGAAACGCAGTCCAGTCCATTGAACATGACTTCCTATGGGACACGTTCACATCTCAGCGTTTTCACCCGCTGTGTGTTTTGGAAAGGGGCGGGGACTTTTTTGAATGCAAAAAGTCGCGATTTTGGTTCCATAGACTTCAATGGGAATGCTGCAGAAAAGCATGTTGTGTGTTTTTGCTGCATTTTGCTTTTTAACCACTTGAGCCCCAGAGGATTTACCCCCCTTAATGACCACGCCTTTTTTTGCTGTTTGGTGCTGCACTAATTCAAATGATAATTGCGCGGTCATGCAATGCTGTACCCAAACGAAATTTATGTCCTTTTTTTTCACACAAATAGAGCTTTCTTTTGGTGGTATTTGATCACCTGTGCGCTTTTTATTTTTTGCGCTATAAACAAAAAAACCACGAAAATTTTGAAAAAAAACAATATTTTCTACTTTCAGCTATAAAAAATATATCGTAAACTCAAAGTTAGTCATAAATTTAAGCCAAAATGTATTCTGCTCCATGTTTTTGGTAAAAATAATCCCGTGCATTAGCGGGCAAACTGGCGCTATCTAGGAGGGGCGCTAACACTATCGGAAGTCGCCAGTGACACTAATACAGTGATCAGTAAAAATCTGTTCACTGATCAGTGACACTGGTGACAGGGCAGTGAAGGGGTTAACTGGGGGGGGGGGGCGATCAAGGGGTTAAACGGGATTACTGGTGTACTGGCGGGCAAACTGGCGCTATCTGGGAGGGGCGCTAACTCTATCGGAAGTCGCCAGCGACACTGATACAGTGATCAGTAACAATTGGTTCACTGATCAGTGACACTGGTGACAGGGCAGTGAAGGGGTTAACTGGGGGGGGGGCAATCAGGGGGTTAAATGTGTCCTAGGTGTGTTCTAACTGTAGTGTAGTGCTTGTGTACTCACTTTTACTGTGTCTTCTTCTCTGTTTGGAACGGAATGTGTCCAGGCAGAGAAGAATGACATCATATCCTGTCCTGTGTAAATGTCAACACAGGACAGGATTGGACAGGGACCGATCATGTGATTTCAGCCAGAAATCACTGGCTGAAATCTAATGATTGATCCCTCCTGGATCAAATCGTGTCACCCGCGGGTCGGCGGGAGCGCGTGCGCGCACGCCCCCTGCCGGCGAAAGTGTCGGGAGCGCGGAACCCGTTTTAAAACGTGGCTGCCGCCCTGCACACGTATATACACAGTGGCAGGGCGGCAAGCGGTTAAATCTTCCTAGGAACAAGAAAAAGATAGAAAAACAAACAGCCCCCTGCAAAACGCATAAAAAATGCGGCAAAACGGTGAAAAAACAAAAAAAAGGAAAACGCAATGCAGAAACGGGTCAAACGCAAACTGCATAGGTGTGAACCTGGCCTTAGGGCTAATGCACATTGCATTGCGGTGCGATCAGGGGCAGACTGACAACTCATGGGGCCCCCGGACAATAGGGGATCATGGGGCCCCTGTGTCCTCGCCCACACGCAAACCACTCCCATAAAAGCCTATGAAAGGTACCAGGGCATCTCATGGGGCCCCGTACTCTCGTTCTGGGAGGAAGGGCGTTGAACTCTCCTTCTGGGAGGAAGGGCGTGGAACGCTCGTTCTGGGAGGAAGGGCGTGGAATGCTCGTTCTGGGAGGAAGGGCGTGGAACGCTCATTCTTGGAGGAAGGGCGTGGAATACTCATTCTGGAAGGAAGGGTATTGAACGCTCGTTCTGGAAGGAAGGGTATTGAACGCTCGTTCTGAGTGGAAGGGCGTTGAACGCTCGTTCTGGGCCAGTTGGTGTTGGTGAAGCATTGAATGAGTTGCATGGAGGATGTTCAGTACAAAGTCTACTTTCATTTGGCATCCCTCAATACGGGATGATATCTGGAAATGAAGGTGCTCCATCACCAAGTGCTTTTGTTTTAATCCGAAAAGCACACTGTGACCCTGTTGGCTCACGGGAGGTTGAACATGCGTTTTGGTGGTGACGAGCACACGCACGTTTGCCAATAACATGCCCCCCCCCTCCCCCATGCTTCTGGCAAACGTGCGTGTTCTCACCAACACCAAAACGCACGGTACGGAAGTACACTATGGTGTGGTGCGATTTTAAAAAATCATGCCTGCCCCTTATGGGGTTCCATTAACAATTAATGGCACCCAAATGCGTCTGCAGAAGGCGATGCGTTTCCATTAGGTCAGGGAAAATGCGCAATACCAGTCCCACACCCCAGCTGGTATGAAACCTTTCAGTATTGCACGGGAACGCGATATTCTTTCCAGATTCGCACGAGTGCCTTTAATTGTTAACGGCTCCCCCGCGCATCTAGCAAACACACGAACGTTTCTGGCGCCCAGAAAGCGCCTGCTGTCATTATTGTACGTTCCTGTGGAATTGCGCAAAAAATTGCAAACGGTATGAACCAGCCGCAGCTCTTTTATTTGCCTTGGACGCGATTGGGTCATCCTGGCAAAGCGGATTTTCACCGCGTTCACCAAGCTAAGCGAACATTCCCCTGTGAAGTGAAGCTTCCCTTTCAGAGCCATCTGCCCATGTTTCTTTTAGTAAATGGGCCCCAACATGTCCACCACACACGACCTTGACTGCTTCCAGCCGTCCCGCCTGTAAGGGTGCAAAGCGGAGATGGTTGGGGCTGCTCAAAGCTTCTATAGTACAGTCACATCTACACGCCGGCACCTCTCATTTCAATCACCGCGATCTGTCACCGCGATCTGCTTACACGGCACCCACAACTCACATGAATCATTTGTAATAAAATTGACGGATGTGACATAAATGTCACACTAAAATTGCTATTGCATTTTAAATGCCATTTCTGCAGAAGTGACAGCGCGCACGTTGCTCTGCCGGGTGAATGCGGCCTGGACCGCATTTTGCTTTCATTACTGCGACACGCCCGGCACCGCGTGTGCTCCCACCATTCCTCTCTGGTACGGTAATGCAAGTCAGATTGTCTGCGGCCCCTCACCATGACACCCCCGGCTCTAATCCCTCTCATTTCCACGTCACTGACTTCCTTTCATTTTTCAAACCATTTTCTTTCCCTCTGAATGATAAATGGATCTTCACTCAGCCTCAATATGACTAATTAACTTTGAAATATTACAGCCAGATGTGGGAGCCGAGGAGGTGTCTGAAATTGGGCCAAGAATTTTTTTTTTTCCCTTCTACTCGCTCTCTCTGTTTATTGTTTCACAAATCCCTTTATTTGGAGGATGTTACATATTTAACCTCCAGTGAGCCAACAGGGTCACAGTGTGCTTTTCGGATTAAAACAAATGCACTTGGTGATGAAGCACCTTTATTTCCAAATATCGTCTCGTATTGAGGGATGCCAAATGAAAGTAGACTTTGTGTTGAACATCCTCCACCCAACTCATTCACTGCTTCACCAACTGGAGACACAACAGAACCCTACTCTCATATAAAAAGATGGCAGCCTTTCATTTCCAGATATCATCTCGTATTGGGGGATGCCAAATGAAAGTAGACTTTGAACTGAACATCCTCCACCCAACTCATTCAATGCTTCACCAACACCAACTGGAGACACGACAGAACCCTACTCTCATAAAAAAAAGGGCAGCCTTTCATTTCCAGATATCATCTCGTATTGGGGGATGCCAAATGAAGGTAGACTTTCACCAAACACCAAATGGGAACATGCCAGAACCCTACTCTCATATAAAAAGATGGCAGCCTTTCGTTTCCAAATATCATTTCGAATTATGGGATGCCAAATGAAAGTAGACTTTATATTGAACATCCTCCACCCAACTCATTCAATGCTTCACCAACACCAACTGGAGACACGACAGAACCCTACTCTCATAAAAAAAAGGGCAGCCTTTCATTGCCAGATATCATCTCATATTGGGGGATGCCAAATGAAAGTAGACTTTGTATTGAACATCCTCCATTTAACTAATTCAATGCTTCACCAACACCAACTGGAGACACGACAGAACCCTTCTCTCATATAAATAGATGGCAGCCTTTCATTTCCAGATATCATCTCGTAATGGGGGATGCCAAATGAAAGTAGACTTTCACCAAACACCAACTGGGGACACGACAGAACCCTACTCTCATAAAAAAAGATGGCAGCCTTTAATTTCGAGATATCATCTCGTATTGGGGAATGCCAAATGAAAGTAGACTTTGTGTTGAACATCCTCCACCCAACTCATTCAATGCTTCACCAACACCAACTGGAGACACAACAGAGCCTTACTCTCATAAAAAAAGATGGCAGCCCTTCATTTCCAGATATCATCTCGTAATGGGGGATGTCAAATGAAAGTAGACTTTCACCAAACACCAAATGGGAACATGACAGAACCCTACTCTCATATAAAAATATGGCAGCCTTTCGTTTCCAAATATCATCTCGAATTGAGGGATGCCAAATGAAAGTAGACTTTATATTGAACATCCTCCACCCAACTCATTCAATGCTTCACCAACACCAACTGGAGACACGACAGAACCCTACTCTCATAAACAAAAGGGCAGCCTTTCATTGCCAGATATCATCTCATAATGGGGGATGCCAAATGAAAGTAGACTTTGTATTGAACATCCTCCATTCAACTAATTCAATGCTTCACCAACACCAACTGGAGACACGACAGAACCCTTCTCTCATATAAATAGATGGCAGCCTTTCATTTCCAGTTATCATCTCGTAATGGGGGATGCCAAATGAAAGTAGACTTTCACCAAACACCAACTGGGGACACAACAGAACCCTACTCTCATAAAAAGATGGCAGCCTTTTGTTTCCAGATATCATCTCATAATGAGGGATGCCAAATGAAAGTAGACTTTTTGTTGAACATCCTCCACCCAACTCATTCAATGCTTCACCTGCACCAGCTGGAGACACAACAGAGCCTTACTCTCATAAAAAGATGGCAGCCTTTCGTTTCCAGATATCATCTCGTATTGAGGGATGCCAAATGAAAGTAGACTTTTTGTTGAACATCCTCCATCCAACTCATTCAATGCTTCACCAACACCAACTGGAGACATAACAGAACCCTGCTCTCATATAAAAAGATGGCAGCCTTTCATTTCGAGATATCATCTCATATTGGGGATGCCAAATGAAAGTAGACTTTGTGTTGAACATCCTCCACCCAACTCATTCAACGTTTCACCAACACCAACTGGAGACACAACAGAGCCTTACTCTCATAAACAAAGATGGCAGCCTTTCATTTCCAGATATCATCTCATATTGAGGGATGCCAAATGAAAGTAGACTTTATATTGAACATCCTCCACCCAGCACATTCAATGCTTCACCAACACCAACGGGAGACGTGACAGAACCCTTCTCTCATATAAATAGATGGCAGCCTTTCATTTCCAGTTATCATCTCGTAATGGGGGATGCCAAATGAAAGTAGACTTTCACCAAACACCAACTGGGGACACAACAGAACCCTACTCTCATATAAAAAGATGGCAGCCTTTCATTTTGAGATATCATCTCATATTGGGGAATGCCAAATGAAAGTAGACTTTGAACTGAACATCCTCCACCCAACTCATTCAATGCTTCACCAACACCATCTGGAGACACAACAGAACCCTACTCTCATATAAAAAGATGGCAGCCCTTCATTTCCAGTTGGCATATAAAAATATTGAAGAATTCCAACTAAAAGTAGACTTTGTCCTGAATGACCTCCACCCAACTCATCCAGTGCTTCACCAACACCAACTGGAGACACAACCGAACCCTGCTGTCATAGAACCAACTCATCCAATGCTTCCAATGCATCCTCCACCCAACTCATTCAATGCTTCACCAACAAGTGAAGACACAACAGAACCCTACTCTCATATAAAGATGGCAGCCTTTCATTCCCAAATATCATCTCATATTGAGGGATGCTAACTGAAAGTAGACTTTGTACTGAACATCCTCCATGCAACTCATCCAATGCGTCAACAACACCAACTGAAGACACAGCAGAACCCTACTGTCTTATAAAACCCCTCATTTCCAGATATCATCTATTATAGGCATGGCAACTGAAAGTAGACTTTGTACTGAACGTCCTCTACCCAACGAATCCAATACTTCACCAACACCAACTGGAGACACAAAAGAACCCTACAGTCACATACCCAACTCATCCAATGCTTCCAATGCATCCTCCACCTAACTGCTTCTCCAACCACAACTTATATGACAACATAACCCTGTTGTCATAAAAAAAAGATGGCAGTCCTTCATTTCCAGATATCATCTAGTATTGAGGGGTGCCAAATGAAAGAAGACTTTGATTGATGATGATGACTGGTGATTGTTTCATTTGGATATATTTCTGTCTGAAGGTTGGGTTTAAAGTGTTACTAAATCAAATCTTTAGGAATTAGCACGCCTGTCATGTTTATTGCTCCCTGTGACCCTGTTAGGAAGATCCACCCTCTCTATTTGTCCTGTTTACCACCTTTGGATGCTTTCTTTCAGCACTGCAGGATTGAAAACCATTGGTTTTTGCATCCTAGCATAGAGCCAGGACATGGGGGCTGCCAAATGGGAGCTTTCAGGCCAGGCTTCTGAGGGGATTCATAATAGTTGCAATAATATAAATGAATATTTAAAAAAGTGGCACAGTTTTTAATATGTACTGGGGCCCCTAGACTGGATATTTTCTGGAAAATGTGAACTTTAGCCTTGAAATATTAGAGCCTTGAGAAGAACCTTCTAATACCTTTCAGTCTGGATTTCGCCCTCAATACTCCACAGAAACTGCTGTCCTAAAATTCACAAACGGCTAAAACCAGTGAACACCATTCTATACTCCTACTCCTGGACCACTCTGTTGCCTTTGACACGGTGAACCACCCCCTCTTCCTCAAAAAACTCCACTCCTTTGGTCTCCATGACTGTACTGTTCGCTGGTTCTCATTCTACCTATCCCACCACACCTTCAGTGTCACTTGCAATTCTACTTCCTCCTTTCCTCTTCCTTTCTTTGTCAGGGTCCCCCAAGGTTCTGTTCTTGAACTTCTCCTATTCTCGATCTACACCTCTTCTCTGGGTTAGTTAATAGCCTCCCATGGCTTCCAATTCCATATCTAGGCTGATGACACCCAAATCTATCTCTCTACCCCTCAGCTCATTCCATCAGTCTCCACATGCATCTCTAATTACCTGACATCAGTCTGGATGTCACACCACTTCCTCAAACTCAATCTATCCAAAACTGAGCTCATAATATTTCCTCCCCCACATGCCCCTTTACCTGACTTCTCCATCTAGATAAATGGTGCAACCATCAACCTGTCCAGGTGTAATTCTGGACCCTGTACTCTGCTTTTGAGCCCCACATCCAATCACTAATCAAAGTTTGCCGCTTCAACCTCTGCAACATCTCCAAGATATGTCCATTCCTAACCAATGGCACCACAAAGCTTCTAGTTCATTCCTAGATCATGTCTCTCTTTGACTACTGCAACCTCCTCATTGGCTAACCCTCCCTTCAGTCCTTCACAAATGCTGCTGATGGACTCATCCACCATACCAACCTGTAGGCAGGTGCAGTCAATTGTCTCCACTCCGGGTGGTGCTTAACCACATCAGCATTGCAGAGGGAGAAGAAGTCAAGAGGAACATACTCTATGGTTTCCTGGGACACTGGGGAAATGATCTAGTTGGATGCTGCCACTCTATGTGACTCTGGCAACCATCTTGGGTCAGGCAGAGTCTATTTAAAACACTAGCTCCCAGGCTTGGCGTGGTTTTTGAGAGTGGGTAGCATAGGGACAGGTCACCCGTCTGTCAGGGAAAGTGATACGGAAAGGTTCCAGACAAGTAGGAAAAGGTTAGGGGCAAATCATCATTCCTGCAATCCTTCCTCTTGGGTGCAGACCAGCCAGGACACATTCTGCCCCCGCTCCAGACCCACTCTGTATCTCATTGCCAAGACGTGTTCCCTGATTGGGTGCCTTCCCGCCGTGCTGTTTGTAAACTGACTTTGACGTTAATACAAGTTCTGTTCCTGCAACCGGACTGTGTGTGTTGACTGCCGCTGCACCACGCTGCACCTCCCAACAAACCATTCAATGCTATTCCCCTCTGCCAATCCTTTCACTGGCTTCCTCTCACCCAACAAATTAAATTCAAATTACTTACAAAGCCATCCACAATTCCCATCACTTTCCTAATCTCAAAATATCAACCTAATCATTCTCTTCATTCCTTCAAAGACCTCCTGCTCTCTAGTTCACTTGTCACCTTCTCTCATGCTCACCTCTAGGACCTCTCCCATCCTATGGAACTCCCTACCCCAGGCAATCCCTGAAAACCCTTCTCTTCAGAGAGGCCTATCCCTCCTCTCATCCCTCACAGTTATTACCTTTTGTATCACATGAGATTGTAAGCTCTAACGAGCAAGGCCCTCTGATTCCTACTGTATTGACTTGTATGGTAGCTGTACTGTCCACTCCCATGTTGGAGAGCTCTGCACATGGGCGGACTGACCATTCAAGCACTCGGGCACTACCCGAGGGCCCAGGGTCAGTAAGGGGCCCCATAAAATGCCCCTGGTACCTTTTTATAGGCTTTTTTGGGTGTGCTTTGAGTGTGTGCAAGGACACAGGGGCCTCATGAAATGCCCCTGGTAACTTTTATAGGCTTTTTTGGGTGTGCTTTGAGTGTGGGCAAGAACACAGGGGCCCCATGATCCCCTATTGCCCGGGGGCCCCATGAGTTGTCAGTCTGCCCCTGGCGCTGCGCAAACTGTTGGTGATAAATAAATCCTGTATAATAATGAAATAATGATTATAAGACTATCATCAGCTAAGTTCCATTTTCTTGCCATTGCTGGAGGACAATCACATTTTGTCATCAGAGGCATATCAGGAGCGTGGGAAATTTACGTTTCGCTTTCTCCAAGTAAACATTTCTAAATTTGAAGCTCTCTAGTATGAAGACTCTGTCATAGTTAATTGGAAGTAGGAACTGCAGAATTCCTGGTTACAAGGAAATTGAATCATACAGTATATCTGCAGTTCATAATGGCCCAACAAAACTGGGAACCTGAGGTCAGACGTCGTTTTCTGTGAAGAACACTTGCTGAATGGAGGCAAGCCATCACATCGCGGTAATTAACACCACCTGTTGTGGGCTTACAGGTTTATCTTGACAGGTATTAAAAGACTCTATTTCTGTCAAGATAAGCCGGCTCCCACTGCAGGTGCTGCTAATTTATCTCTGATGTGGAGGTCTGCTTGAGATGGTGTCACCATGTCTGGGGCCCATCACACATCAAACCCTATTCACTGGTAAGTCACAGATACAGCACTGAGCTACTATGTAATCAGTTACATGGAGCTAATGTTGTGAATTCTACCAGGTTTGGATGGAGGCCGAGCCACATTTGGACTGTTTTTTTTAGTTGTGTCAGGAATTTTGGAGGAGGCCTGAGATTACACCCTTCAATACCACACTTCTCAAGGACAACCGCTGTGTGAGATAGTCAGCCAAAAAGATTCCATTAGTCTTCTACAGCATCTGCATCCCGTCACTCCATCGTCACATAAATCTCACCTTGTCAGGCTGGGAATTAGATACATCTTGGCAAATTAGGCAGAGCCATTCAAACTTTAGAGCAGGGGTGGGCAAACTTTTTGACTTGAGGGCCGCAATGGGTTCATATATTGGACCCGGGGGCCGGACCAAGAGTAGATGAATGATGTGTATGTGTCATCCATAGTAAGTATAGTAATATTCCCCCATAGTAAGCATAGTATTTAATCCCCCATATAGTAATTCATCCCCCATAGTAATTCATCCCCCATATAGTAATTCATCCCCCATATAGTAATTCATCCCCCATAGTAATTCATCCCCCATATAGTAATTCATCCCCCATATAGTAATTCATCCCCCATAGTAATTCATCCCCCATAGTAATTCATCCCCCATAGTAATTAATCCCCCATATAGTAATTCATCCCCCATATAGTAATTCATCCCCCATAGTAATTCATCCCCCATAGTAATTCATCCCCCATATAGTAATTCATCCCCCATAGTAATTCATCCCCCATAGTAATTCATCCCCCATATAGTAATTCATCCCCCCTATAGTAATTCATTCCCCATATTAATTCATCCCCCATATTAATTCATCCCTCATATAGTATTTCATCCCCCATAGTACTATTCCCCCCCAAGTAGTAAGCCAAGTCCCCCCTGTGTCAATTTACTTACCTTTGCTCCGCGCGTTCCTCTCGCCGTGTTCCCGCGCCGTTCCGGTCTTCAGGGCGGACTGTGAGAGGAGCCTAGCTCCCCTCACGTTCGTCACGCTGCCCCGCCTACACACATCCTGACAGCCATCCTGACAGTATCATGCTCCACGGGCCGGATTAAAAGGTCTTTAGTTAGCTAGGGGGAGCTACACAGGTTTTTAGTTAAAGGCTGAGTAGCAGCCTTGTATGAGTTAACCTGGGATGAGTCAGCCAGATCATTTTTAGGTCAGGCTGAGGGCTCTGCAGGTCAGTTCCCTTATACCCCCCCCCGCTCTAGAAACTTGAGAAGGCAGTGGGCGGGGGTGAGGAGCGGCTGATCTGCATACTTAGGGAATTTTGGCCAATCCTTAAGCAGGGTGCTTGGCATGGGGCCAGGACAGCTCTTAAGTATGGGAGAGCCTGACTAGCAGGGAGTAGTGTGTGGAAGATGGAGTGAAGGCGGGAGTGTGGATCCTGGGAGGGGGCCCAGGAGAGGGGCCTACCTGCAGGCAGGATCTGGAAGGGTGGATGTCTCAGCCTCAACCAGTCCGAAGAGAGGACTGCCTGGGAAGCAGGGAAAGAGCCATCCCAGCAGAAGGCCTGAAGGCAGCCACCAACCCAAAAGCTTGCAAGAGAGGACTAAGTGAGTAATCCCACACACCCTGGACCAGATAAGGTCAAAGGGCAATCAGGTGGTTAACCCAACTAGCTCCTCATTTGGAGCTGCTCAGCTAATGTAGAAGTTTCTGGCTCCCCTTGCTCATGGAGCTGGGTGAAGAGAAGAATTAATCTGGGTCTAAGGAGATATACCAAGAGGGCTCTTCGAGAAGAGAATCCTTGTCTGTGGCCTTGTACTTGGTTGCTAAGGAGTCCGCAGCAAGGTCTGAAGAAAATGCATGTTGCCTGGCTGTGCAGGACTATAGGGGGGAACCAAAAACTTAGCGACTCCTAAGGGGGTAGTGCTACACATATGCTAACAGTGTATGCCTGATACAATTTTAAACATATTTAAAAAAGTAAAAATCAGATAAAATGTAAAACTGTCCTCCAACACCAACAGAGAAATCCGATGCAGTAAATGTTGCCTATTAAGCTACTGACCTCCTATTTGAAGAGTGCACAATCTTTAATTAGGGAATTAATTTGGGGAAGTGCCCTAGAATCAGTAGCACTATTCCATCCCTCCCCAAACTGAAGGAGTGGAGGTCCACAACCTCAAGCTATACAATAAATATGGTGCTACAATGGTTTGCTACATACAGCGGAAGGACTGGATCTCTCTAGAAAGTTGTAATGTTTGGTAATACACAACAAGCCCAGTGGGAAGGCACCCAACCAGGAACCCTCACAGGTTATGACAGCGGTGTATGGCGGAGCGGGTCTTGAGTTGATGATAGTGTCTGTCTTGAGGGGCTGAATGTTGCCTGACAAGTCTAGACACAATCAGGAAGGCTTCCAGTAAGAATAGAGTGTCCCTATCCTCTCCCTACTCATCTGGAACCTTACCCTACTGCTATTCACTGTCCCTGTCAGATCGGTGACCTATCCCTACGCTACCCATTCACGAAATGCGTGCCAAACCTAGGAGCCAGGATCTTAAATAGACTCTGCATTGTGATGAGACCTCTGGCATCTTCGGCAGGAAAATCATCCCCAGCGACCCTGGCCCAGTGTTCTCTTTGTGTCCATCAACTGAGTAATGTTATGTTGCCAATATGGATGAATGTAGCAGGGAGGTTGACAATTTTTGGGTGGCTTTTACAGCTCCCAAGGCTAGACATACTTAGAAGACGATCCCTTAGATTTCTTTTGGTAGCATGGCTAGGAAGGGTGTAAACAAACATTGGGCATGGTCGTAGGTTCAATACCTACATCTCTCAGGAGCCTTTTCCTTATACACAGCATGTGGGCAGGCTCTCGGGAGCTCTCAGTATTACATCTGCACTTTCATTTCCTATGAACCCTTAAAGAGGATCCCCATATTTTTTTTCCTTTCACCTGTATTGTTTGGTTCTCACACACTCTCACCTGTCCAGCAAATCCTGCTTTGCCCCACTGAAATTCACTGTTCAGGTGATATAGCTTGCGTTCCGTGCCACCATCTTGGTCGCCTTCACTGTCTCTTCCAGGTAAAGGTAGCCAAGCCCCCCTTGTGAGCTCTGGGCCCACTCCGTAGATCACAGGTGTCA